>NC_069071.1:19264642-19565390 GCF_025698485.1 Gossypium arboreum
TTTTAAATTATTTTTATGCCTCGATTTTGTGGTCCCGAAACCACATCCCGACTAGGGTCAATTTTGGGCTGTCACAACTCTCCCCCACTTAAGAAATTTTCGCCCCCGAAAATCTTACCGGTAAATAGGGTTGGGTATCGCTCTTTCATAGAGTTCTCGGTTTCCCAAGTAGCTTCTTCTATCCCGTGTTTGAGCCATAACACTTTCACTAGCGGAACCCGTTTGTTTCGCAACTCTTTCACTTCACGTGATAGGATACGAATCGGTTCTTCCTCATAACTCATATCGGTTTGAATTTCAACCTCTGATGGACTAATCACGTGCGATGGATCAGATCTATAGCGTCGAAGCATCGAAGCATGAAAGACATCGTGAATCTTTTCGAGTTCGGGGGCAAAATCAAATGATATGCCATCGACCGACTCGCTTCGGATATCTCATATGGCCCAATGAACCTCAGGCTCAACTTGCCCTTACGGTAGAATCTGAGTATCTTTTCCAAGGCGAAACCTTGAGAAACACTTTATCTCCCACGATACTCGATGTCTTTTCGTTTCAGACCAGCGTATGACTTCGACGATCGGAGGCTATCTTGAGACTTTCACGGATTACTTTCACTTTCATTCAGATCTCTAATTAAATCCACCCGAAAATTTTGCTTTCACCGAGCTCGGTCCAAAACAATGGTGTACGGCATTTACGATCGTACAAAGCCTCGTAGGGTGCCATCTTAATACTTGATTGAAAACTATTGTTGTGGCGAATTCAATCAAAGGCAAATATTGTTCCCATGAACCATCGAACTCGAGGATGCAACATCTTAACATATCCTCAAGTATCTGAATTATCCGCTCGGATTGACCATCGGTTTGGGGGTGAAAGGCGGTCTGAAATGTAGCTTGGTACCCAAAGCTTCTTGCAACTTCTTCCAAAATCGCGAGGTAAATCTCGGATCTCTATCCGATACGATGGAAATAGGCACCCGTGTAATCTCACAATCTGAGAAACGTACAATTCGGCTAGTTTGTCCATTGAAAAATCCGTACGTACGGGGATAAAGTGAGCCAACTTAGTCAATCTATCTACCACGACCCAAATCGCATCCTTCTTACTTGCTGACAATGGCAGTCCGGATACAAAGTCTATTGTGACTCGATCCCATTTCCACTCGGGTATCGTGGTCATCAAGTAATCTGAAGGCACTTGATGTTCCGCTTTCACTTGTTGACATATTAAACATCTCAAAACAAAGTTGGAGATGTCTCGTTTCATACCATGCCACCAAAATCGACATTTCAAATCGTTGTACATCTTCGTACTCCCCGGGTGGATTGCCATTCGGCTACAATGGGTTTCGTTCAGAATTATCGAAATAAGTTCAATTCTTTGGAACACACGAACGACTTTTGAACCTCAAACAATCGTCATCATCGATTTGAAATTCGAGTCCTTGTTCGGAACACACTCAAATTTCCGTTTGCAACCAACTCATCGTCGACTTTCTCGAGCTTCATGAATTTGACGATCAATAATGGTTTGGCTTTCAATTCAGCTACTAACACATTGTCGGGTAGAACGAGACAAGTGTACATTTATCACTCGTAAAGTGAATAATGATTTACGACTTAAGGCATCCGCAACCACATTCGCCTTTCCCGGGTGATAGTCAATGACCACTCATAATCCTTTAACAGCTCGAGCCAACGTCTTTGTCGCAGATTTAAGTCTCTTTGAGTCATCAAATATTTGAGACTTTTGTGATCCGGATACATGGCACTTCTCACCAAATAAGTAATGTCGCCATATCTTTAAGGCGAATCGATGGCGCCAATTCGAGATCATGGGTCGGATAATTTTTCTCATGTGGCTTTAATTGTCTCGACGCATAGGCCACAACTCGCCCTTCTTGCATCAAGACGCAACCCAACCCAAGTAGGGATGCGTCACTATAAATGACAAACTCTTTGCCCGATTCGGGTTGCACTAGAATTGGGGCTTCATCAAATAAGTTTTCATTGATCGAAACTTTTCGACATTTCTCCGTCCATTCGAACTTAACATCCTTTTGGAGTAACCGTCATTGGCGTGGCTATCGTTGAGAAACCTTTCACAAATCGTCGGTAATAACCGCCAGCCCCAAAAAGCTCGAACCTCGGTAATATTTCTGAGGCTTCCAGTTAAGTATGGCTAAAATTTTGTTCGGTCGACTCGAATACCCGATCAGATATCACATGCCCCAAGAAGCTAACCTCTCTAACCGAACTCACACTTGCTGAACTTAGCATATAATTGCTTATTCCGTAAAATTTGCAAACTAACCTCGGTGTTCAGCATGTTCGGTCTCATTTCTTGAATAGACCAAGATGTCATCAATGAACACGACTACTTAATCGATCCAAATATGGTCTAAAGATCCGATTCATTAAATCCATAAATACCGCAGGGCATTAGTAAGCCCAAACGGCATCACTAGGAACTCGTAGTGACCATATCTCGCTCAAGGCGGTCTTGGTACGTCCAATCTCAATTCGTAATTGATAATAGCCCGATCTCAAATCTATTTTCGAGAACACCGAAGCTCCTTCGATTGATCGAACAAATCGTCGATACGCTGATAACGGATATTTGTTCTTTATCGCCGCTTTATTAAGTCGACGATAGTCGATGCACGACCTCATGGTTCCATCCTTCTTTTTACAAACAACACTGGGCGCACCCCAAGGCGAGAAACTCGGGCGAGCAAAACCTCTATCCACCAATTCTTGCAACTGAGCTTTCAACTCCTTTAATTCCGTTGGTGCCATACGATACGGAGCTATCGAAATTGGAGTGGTACCAGGTACCAATTCGATGCCAAATTCTATTTCCCGAATAGGTGGTAAACCCGGCAATTCTTCAGGAAAAACATCCGGGTATTCACAAACCACTGGCACAGATTCGGGTTTCTTTTCTGACTCCTTGTCATTGAGCACATACGCAAGGTACGCCGCACCCTTTTCTTACATATTTACGGGCCAACATTGCGATATTACACCGGCAACCCTTTAAGTCCGTAGACTCATCCTCGAATTATCTCGTTATTTGCGCACCTCAGATCAATAGTCTTGCTTTTGCAATTTACAACCGCATCGTGCATGGTCAACCAATCCAACCAAGAATAACGTCGAATTCGTCGAACGGCAAAAGCATCAAGTCCACCGGAAAACAAGAACCTCGGAATACTAGGGGACTTTTCTTACACACTTTGTTGACAAGCACGTAATGACCCAAGGGGTTTGACACCCGAATTACAAACTCAGTAGACTCAATGGGCAAAGTCTTCTTGGATGCTAAGGTTTCGCATATATAAGAATGAGTAGGACCGGGGTCAATCAAAGCAATCACATTAGTGTAAAGGAGAGTAAAAGTACCGGTAATAACATCGACGAGGAAGCATACTCACGTCGGCGTATGGCATAAGTCCTAGCAGAGCACGAGCCTCGAATCGATGGTAGCATCTCTAGATCCTCTCGACCGCCACTAGCATTGCCCATATTTCTAGGTGGCCTACCTCGAGTTGTGGTAGCACCCGGGTTCCCACTTTGATTTACGTTTTGTTCAGATAAACTCGGGCAATCCTTAATGAAATGATCGACTGATCCGCACTTGTAACAGGAGCGGTCACGGAGTCTACAACTCCCAGAATGCCATTTGCCACAATATTGGCACTCCGTTATGTCTCGACGATCATTGCCAACACTGGCGATCGAAGTGACTCGCGTGCCCATAGGGGGTCGATCGCGGTCTCGTCTAGAAAAGCCCGAAGTGTCTCTAGACCGGCCTAAGCCATCTCTAAATTTCTTTGATGATGTGGGAAGGGCTTCCCAAGACCTCTTACTGAAACTCCTTGCTCCCACTTCACTTTTCTTTTCTCCATCTTGAGCTCCTCGGCTTTGCACGCCGCTCGACAAGAGCCACAAACTCTCGGATTTCCAAAATGCCAACATACCGCTTTATATCATCATTCAGTCCATCTTGAGCGTTTACACATCACACTTCGAAGAAATGCATTCAGCTGCATCTGGCTAAGCCTCACAAATTTTCGTTCGTAGTCGAACCGACATGGAACCTTGTTTAAGTTCAAGAAATTCCTTCCGCTTTTGATCCATAAATCTCGAGTGATATACTTCTTTGAACTTGGTTAGAAAGAACTCCCAAGTTACGTGCTCCTAGGCACAACAGAAGTCGAGTACTCCACCAATAGTAGGCGGAATCGCGTAGCAAGGAGATAGTACACTTTAAGCATTCATCGGTGTACATGATAGCTCATCGAGCACCGGATAGTGTTGTCCAACCAAAATTCAGCTTGCTCGGCATCGTCGCTATCCGTAGCTTTAAATTCAGTAGCCCCATGTTTTCAAATTCATCGACTGGGGCTTACTTGACCTTATTTGGTCGGGCTACTGAGGTATTGTAGGTGCGGGGTTGCATTAGTCGGGAATGGAGGTTGTGGAACAGTAGTGTTAGTTCGAATGTATTGGTTGAACCAATCATTCATCACGCTATAGAAGGCTTGCTTAGCCTCATCATTCGGATTGCTAGCAATAGGTTGAGAGTCCGCGGCGCTGTCCCTTGCGCGAGCAAAGCGCCACACTCTCGACATCATCAGCTATTGCTCGGTTGGGATCGGGATCCATGGCTATAAACAAACACAAATTTCAAAATGTCAGAAATCACCACACTATCAATTATCACTTAATGGCATGTATAGCTAGACCCCAAACATATCACGGTAGTCCTAGGATCGACTAAACCGTAGCTCTGGTACCAATAAAATTGTAACACCCCGAACCTGAGACCGTTGCCGGTGTAGGACACGAGGGGTTAACAAGCCAAAACCACTTATAGCACCGACCAACTTGACATTCCCAGGCAAGCTGGAAAACTGCGTCACTGTTGCCTTAAAAAGCATATCTCGAGTTACAGAACTCGGAAACTGATTCCGTAAATTTTCCCTGAATTTAGACTCATATATCCATCCCCGGATTTGTTTCTAGAATTTTTGGTCGGGCCAATTGGTACAGTTTATTAGTTAAAGTCACCCATGTTACAGGGGTCGACTACACTGACCTTCGCGCGTTACAACTTGAATATCTCTCTGTACAGGGTTTCAATACTGATGCCGTTTGTTTCTAATGCGACTAGACTAAAAAAGGAATCTTCACATATAAGGCATGACTTCTAATTCATTCTGTATAATTTATGGTAAATTTTCAAAGTCGCGACAGAGGACCCAGAAACCGTTCTGGCCCTGTCTCACGAGAACTTTAATATCTCTCAGTATACTGTTCATATGATTGTTTCGTTACTTTCATATGAAAATAGACTCGTCAAGGTTCGATCAAATAATTTATTCGCTATTTAACACCATTTCTACAAATTTTGGTGATTTTTCACATCCGCGTCACTGCAGCTGACAGCCTCTGTTTTTAAGGTAGGCTTTACCTATATTGTAGTTCCCATGGACCAACTATAGTCTAGTCATACTTAGGTCCACATATGATCATACTTAGCCATTCCAATGGCTGATCATGCGACCAACACTCTCATTCCAAACCATAATCACATCATGAAACCAAATATAATTACAAACCACATATGGTCAAATTCCATACTCCACTTTTACGAACCATTTTCGCATGGCACACATATACATCACAAAGTACTTAAAACAACCGAGGGTGGTCCTATACATGCCATATCCAAAACTCAACTAAAGGAGTACCAAAAAGGGCTTTGATAGTGTGGTTGACTTCAACTTCTATGATCCCGAATCCGATCGCTAACGAGCAAAATCTATAAACAGAGAAACAAAGAAACGGAGTAAGCAATTTATGCTTAGTAAGTTTCGAGCCATAATATACACACAACCAAAGCATAGCATTCAAGTAGCTAAACAATAATTTATATGCACAATTTCTCAAAGACATGCTTACTTCACAATCCCAACTCTTATATTCATACACAAATAACGGCCTAGTTAATGCCGATAGCTCATTTATCATTAGAGCGAATATTCATACGACTTACTCATAGTGTGCGGCACACACAAAACGCATCTTTGTTGTTGGGAATTTCACAAGTGCATTAACTGAAAATTTTCCAGCAAGTTCAAAGTTCTCGAATCACATACCTTCGGAGTTTATCCGGATATAGCTACTCGTTCAAACGCCTTCGGGACATAGCCCGGTTATGGTAACCCGCACAAAGGCCTTCGGACTTAACCCGGATATCACAATTTGCACAATTGCCTTCGGCTTAGCCCGGATATCATAACTTCGCCCAATTGCCTTCAGCTTAGCCCGGATATCATAACTCGCTGACATTGCCTTCGGCTTAGCCCGATATCACTCAACATTCATACACATCTTTGTTTCAATTTCATAACACAACTTTTATGCACAATTCACTTAGCAAAATATCATTTCGGCTCAATGGCCACATACAAAGGCACAATTTCGATTGCTTATTACTTCATTCAATCGAATCAAAATCTAAGTTTCGATACTCAAAACTTACCTCGGACGTGGTCGAACGATTTCGACGGCTATTCGACGACTTTTTCCTTCCCCTTATCGGATTTAGCTCCCCTTTGCTCTTGAGCTTAATTTAACAAATAAATTGGTTTTATCATTTGAGCATCGAAAGAGGAATTCAAGATACCTAGCCAATATATATGCTCATTAGGCATCAAAGTCGCATATGTACGAAATCACGAATCGAACTCAACACATTAGTTAATATTCCTCTTAGCCGAATTTTCTAAGCCAAGAATAGGCATCAATATGCTTGCCTCTAACCGAATGCATGCACACCAATTTCCCCTCATGTGGCCGAATATGCATGTCCATGTTGAGGCCAATTATGCACTTAATACCACACAAAAACAGCATGCATTTTACTAACTAACGATTACATATTGTAGCTCAATACACATCTCTCATGTACTTCATAACCAAACATCATCACAAGCAAATATATACCTTGAAATAGTATATATGTCATGCCAATACATCATGTGCAAACATGTATACACATATAGGTGCAAGGTCAATCTCAAGGGTTCATACCCATCCAAACACAAATTTTACCAATCAAGTAACAAGCATAAATCATGCTCATGAATGCACCATGGTCGAATACATCACAACCATACTCTTTCAACTTCGGTCATGGTTAAACAAAGAATTCAATGTCTTACTCAAGATTGCTACAAAGAAATTTCAAGAGTAGTCAATCCATCATTGCATGCATCATTAGCAAGCTTCACATTTAGCATGCAATGGCTTCAACACAATAACAACCTTGGCCAAATACCATTTCCATGGCATAACAAGGATTTGAACCATGGCTAACATGAACATCAAGTTAGCAACTAAAACATGCATGAATCTCATGACACAACCTCATACATACCTTAATCTTGATGCAAGTATAGCCAAAATCTCCTTCTAGATCTCTTCCAAACCAAAAATGGAGCAAAAATCCTCCTTCTTCCTTAGTTTTGGCTCAAAGAAAGGATGAACAAAATTTTTCTTTCTTTCTCTACAACTCACGGCAATGGGGGAATACCACACTCACACACATTTTTTTTCATTCTTTTCTTACCCATACACCTTTGTTTATTATTTCTCCCTAATGCACCAACAAAACATGTTTCATGACATGTTTTGCCCATCCTCTCTTGCCATGGCCGGCCACTTCATGTTGGGGGAAATTTGACATGCAAATCCCTTATTTTTGCATGCATGAGCAACTAGTCATCACACATTTCCCCATCATACTTTCAAAGTTCACTACTAGGTCCTTTCTAGTGAAATTCACATTTATAACACTAAATCGAAACATCAAAAATGTCACACACAAATTAACACATATCATAGGCATCAAAATAAATTTTAAATTATTTTTATGCCTCGGTTTTGTGGTCCCGAAACCACATCCCGACTAGGGTCAATTTTGGGCTGTCACAGAGGTTATGTGAAATTATACAATATATCTATGTCACATGAGCTCACTTTTATGTGAAAGTTTATCTGCCTATTGTATATGATGAGATGTGCATATTCGGTAAAGGGATGGTATGCCCGAAGGAAGAGTGAAATAAAAATACGAACAACTATGTTATAATTTGATTGTTATCTGGTGACACTGCTTAAAACTTACTAAGCATTGTAATGCTTACTCCGTTTACTTTGTTTCCTCTATTTTATAGATCTCATTTGGAAGCTACAGACTCAGGGATCGTCAACAACTAGTCACACTATCACTATCCACTGCTTGTTACTGTTATGTTTTGAATTATTTTATGGCATGTATAGAATAGACCAAAGGGTCAAGAATATTTTGGTTAATGTATATAAGCCATGCGAAAATGGCATCTTTTGAATGTGTACTTATAGAAGTTTAAATTTGTATCCCTGACTGTCTTTAGTATTTATCTAAAGGAATGTTCTTAAAAAAAAAAATTTACTGTTCTGATATGAGTTTCAAGTTTGGTAATGCCCCTTCACCTATTCTGGCGACGGATACGGGATAGGGGTGTTACATTTTATTTGGTATCAGAGCCACGATTTAGTCGATTCTAGAACTAACGTAGCACGTGTGAGTCTATTTATACATGCCATAAAGTGATAAAATGATAGTGTGATGATTTTTGACTATTAAAATGTGTTTGTTGTATTGTAATGAATCTTGATGCCGATCGAGCTGTAGCAAGCTTCTGACTATGAGAATTTCCGATATAACTTCACTTGGACATGCTCGAATTATTAAGTTGATCAGGTACATATCATGTACTCGTATTTGAATTTTGATTTGGATTGAATTATAAGGGTATAAGTGATGCAATTTTGAAAGAGTGTTATGACTATAAATGTGATCTTTGTATGTGGTTATGGAACTGAAAGTTGAATGGTCGATAAGCATGTTGTGTTTGTATTCAAGTAATGTAAATGATATACTAATGTGTATTGTTATATATGTATATATACATGAGAATTGAGAGTTATATATATCCTGCTAAGTCCCAAAGAGCATTCGTGCTAGTGATATATCCTGCTAAGTCCCAAGAGCATTCGTGCTAGTGATATATCCGGCTAAGTCCCGAGGAGCATTCGTGCTAGTGATGTATCCGGCTAAGTCCCAAGAGCATTCGTATAGTGATATATCCGGCTAAGTTCAAGAGCATTCGTGCTAGTGATATATCCGGGCTAAGTTCCAAAGAGCATTCGTGCTAGTGATATATCCGGGCTAAACCTCGAAGGCATTCATACTGGAATTATGAGGCACTGTGTGTGCAAGTTCTCCAACCGAGCACTATGTGTGCTAGATCAGTAGTTGAGGCACTATGTGTGCGAGTTCTTCAATCGAGCACTATGTGTGCGAGATTGGTAATTGAGGCACTATGTGTGCGAGTTCTTTAATCGAGCGCTATGTGTGCGAAATCAATCAGTGGGCACTGTGTATGCGAAGTGTGTTTCATGTATGACCTCGTGTGAGACGATGGCATTGATTTGTAATAGTAAGTAAGACCTAAAGAGAAAATTCGTTAAACGGACTAAACACTGGTGAACTAATTAGAGTCGAAGATTATACAACATTGTGCTAAATTGGTAATGAAATAAGTTCGAGACATTAAATTGACAAGGTATGTGATATATATATACATTATAAATACGAGATTCTCGGTATATGCAGTTATATGTGCTATTGTGAATAAACACTATTTTGTTAATCATGTTCAAGAAATTATTTTGACTAAGTTTCGACATTTGAAAGTTGGTAAGAATTTCTGATGAATGGTGATAATTTTGGATATATGAGTTATGTGCTAGAATAAATCTCATGCCAAGATATTATATTAGGCTTTATGCTTATTCGATTTGTATACTGTAACGTTAACTATGAAAGAATGTACTAAATGAAATAAATGTTCAGTACGTGGAAGTTGATTTTCCTTTGGAAATAAGTTAAGTTAAATATTGATGCAAGATGTTAACATAATCTCGTATTAGCTTATATATGTTACTGAATTGAGAATTTAAAACCTTCAGCTACTGTATCAGTGGTTACTTGAAATAGCCGAAGATAAAGGATAGTATTAAATTCTTATTAATAGTGTTTTATTGATGAATGGGTGTGTGAAAGATTATCTAAGTTACATGTATAAAAAAAATATTTTCATAAGATGTTAAATGAGTGTTGTCATGAACCAAATGAATATATATATATTTGAGTTATTCAGGCCTTGTGCCTAGTAGGTTTGGGACCGGTGAAGTGTATACTAGGCTAATAGCCTAATTAGTTGATGGTCACGAGTTTATTCGGACTTTGGGTTAAGTAGGCTAGAACACGTGTGTGGGGTTCGAGCCTATACCTAGTAGGTTCGCACCGATGAGTAAATCGTGTTATACCTATGTGTGTTATTACCGAAATGAAAAGTAAGTGAGTAAATGTCAATTTTGTGGATTTCTGTGATTTATTATGATCAAACTAAGAAAGTTTTGTTAGTTAAAGCACTGAAGCGTAAGTTTGGAGTTGAGGAAACTAGGTGGGATCTAGAGAACTCAACGAGAGAAAGTTACCCTATCCTATTTGCCGGTAAGATTTTCGGGGACGAAAATCCCTAAAAGAAGGGAGAGTTGTGACAGTCCTCAGTAGACCCTAGTCGAAAAGTGGTTTCGGGACCACGAAACTGAGTTTTATAAATAATTGAAAGTTATATTCTATGTTCATGATGTGAGTAAATGCATGTGTAAAAATTTCAAGCATTAATTTTTCCATTTGTATGTGAAATTTTGAAACGGGACTTATGTGAAACATTGGTAAAATAGGTTAGGTAAATATATAAAGTGATCTAATAGAGCATGTATTCAAAAATGTGGGCTTGCATGTCAAATTACCCACTTTTGAGATGGTGGCCGGTCATGATATGGTGTTATATATATAATATATATTGTGATTTAAGATATTATATTACAAATGAATTAATAAAAGAAAAAAAAAGAGATATTAGATAATAGTTAGTGGGAGGAGAAACCAAAGTTGGTTCATCCTTGTCCTCCATTGCCGTAGCCTAAAGGGAGGGAGAAGAAAGTTTGGTTGCTTTAATTTTTGGCTTAAAAGATGGCTAGAATGAGGTATGTATTGAATGATTCATGAAAATCTATGCATGTTTGAGATGATTAGTTCAAACTCTACTTATCACATGGATTAAACTTAGAATTTTGAGGTTTGAGATTCGGTCAATAAGCTTGAAACTCATAGTAGCTTGTTTTGGTAAGCTTGGTATACGGATGATAGATGTGTTTTGGTTTTGGTTTGATAATGATGTTAATGATGGTGATTTTCGGTCATGTATTAGCTTAAATTGTAAGTATGATTTATGGTATAATTTGTGTGATGGAATGGTCTTGAGATTTGGCTTGATTAAATGGGTAAAATGCTAAGTGTATTAAAGATGATGTAATGGTTATTTTGGTTTATGTGAAGTAAATATAGATGATGGTTATAAGCTGTTTTATGATTTGATAATGGTGATTAAATCTTGTAGTTAAGTGTTTAGATATATATATATTAATAATGAATTTAGTTGTACTTGCTATGTGAGAAATATGCAATGCTATAGATATTTGATTATTAGATATGGTTATTCTAAGTTGATTTGTAATGGTATGATTGCATTGATGAATTGGTTTGGAAATGGTGGATAATATGTACATGAATATTAGGATAGGGCTTTAAGTTCATATTGATAAGTATGCAATATAGGTATTTGGTATGTATATATATTGTTGATGCCGTATGCATTTGTCATTTTTTTTATGATTTGTAATGGTAAAAATAAATTTGTATCACTTTGTGTTATTTATATAAGTGGCTGTATGTTCGGCCATGGTAATTGGCTATATAGGTTCCATTTACAATGGCAAGTAATGTGAATTCTTGTTTGTGCATGTGAATTAGGTATTAGTGAAATAAACATAAAAGTTAGTCATGGTATATTTCATAAACACATTATGCACTGAAGTTCTACGATTATCAACTGTGACTATTAAAGAAGTAATGTCGAATAAGTAATGAAACAAATTCATTTGTTTTAATTAAGCTCATGAGCAAAGAGGATCTAAATCAGATAAGGGGAAAGAGAAAGCCGTCGAGTGGCCTATCCGCAGTTGCTCAAATAAATAAAGTAAGTTCTTAAGTAATTGAGTTTGATTCCTTTGTAAGTTTTAAGTTTTAAAATGGGATGAATATGAATTATGTATATACGTTAAGGTCAATGACTTTTCTACATGACGGCATATATGATAATATGTTTTAAATATGTGAATGAGAACTTTACAGAGTAAATTGTATAAATCTGCTAGGGACAGCAGCAGTAGCGTGTTTTGGAAAAATTACCATAAATTGTGGGAGTTGAGTTAAAGGCTGAATAAATTATGTAATTAAAGCTTGATGCGTCTAGTTTCGTATAAAAGAAATCTTCTAAGTAAAGGGGTTGCCGATAATGAGATTTTCAAAGTTGTGTGAGATAGAGTCAGAACAGCTCCGAAATCCCCTATTCAGTATTTGGAAAATCATTATAAATCGTACAAAAATGATTATAAGATAAAATTATATGTTTAGACTCCTGAATGAGTCTAGTTTCAAACAAAATAAACGAAAACATATTTTGAATTCTGTACATTGAGAAATTAAATTCTTAGTGAAGAGTAGTCAGAGTAGTCAAGCAGTAAAATAGGGGAAACTTTAAGAAAAATCTGGTATTGATTGGCTAAACCAAAAATTCTTAAATTTTTTTGGATAGAGGATATATGAGTCCATTTTCATGGAAAATTAACGGTATATAATTTGGAATTTCGTAGCCCCAGTTACAAATAATTTAATGACTTTTGCTCAGGAAAACAGCTTGTAGAGAAATTGTGGTTATGTTGTAAACATGGATAATGTGACAGCCCAAAATTGACCCTAGTCGGGATGTGGTTTCGGGACCACAAAACCGAGGCATAAAAATAATTTAAAATTTATTTTGATGCCTATGATATGTGTTAAATTGTGTGTGACATTTTTGATGATTTGATTTAGTGTTATAAATGTGAATTTCACTAGAAAGGGCCTAGTAGTAAACTTTGAAAGTATGATGGGAAGATGTGGGATGACTAGTTGATCATGCATGCAAAAATAAGGGATTTGCATGTCAAATTTCCCCAAAAGAAGCATAGTGGCCGCCAAGGTAGGTGTTGATGGGCAAGGAAACATGTTTCCAACATGTTTGGTTAGTGAGTTATGTATGAAGAAATAAAATAAGAATTAGCATTAAAGAAATGAACAAAAAAAAAGATGAGCATGGATGCCCCCCCTTGCCGTGAGTTGTAGAGAAAGAAAGAAAAAAAAATTTTGTTCATCCATTTTTCACTTCTTTGGCCGAAAATACTAAGGAAAAAGGGAGGATTTTTGCTCCATTTTTTGGTTTAGAAGAGATCTAGAAGGAGATTTGGCTATACTTGCATCAAGATTAAGGTATGTATGAGGTTGTGTCATGAGATTCATGCATGTTTTAGTTGCTAACTTGATGTTCATGCTAGCCATGGTTCAAATCCTTGTTATGCCATAGAAATGGTATTTGGCCAAGGTTGATATTGTGTTGAAGCCATTGCATGCTAAATGTGAAGCTTGCTAATGATGCATGTAATGATGGATTGACTACTCTTGAAATTTCTTTTAGTATTCTTGAGTAGGGCATTGAGTCCTTTGTTTAACCATGACCAAAAATTTAAAAGGAGTATGGTGTGTGAGGTATTCGGCCATGGCATGCTCATGAGCATGGTTTATGTTTCTTGCATGTTAGTTAAAATTTGTGTTTTGGATGGTTATGAACACCTTGAAATTCGGCCTTGCACCTATATGTGTATATGTGTTTGCACATGATGATTTGGTTATGAAGTAAATGATAAATATGTTTGTTTAAAGAAGAAATGGTTGAAGAATGTTTGTGAAACTTGCATGTATATTCGGCCTAGTACTTATATGGTGTGAAAATCTCGAAATTTATTGTTGATTTGTGCAAGTATGACTAAGTATAATCGGCCATATGAGTGCTTGATGCTATGTTATAATTATTGAGCTTAAGTATGTGGATGTATGTGTGTGCGGCCTAATAAGGGCTAAGTACCTTGGATTCCCCTTTTGATTTTCAAAACGATTAAATCAATTTATTTGTTAACATTAAGCTCAAGAGCAAAGGGGAACTAGCTCCAATAGAGGAAAAGAAAAGGTGATTGAATAGCCGTTGGAAGCGCTCGATAATCTCCAAGGTAAGTTTTCGAGTATCGAAACTTAGATTTTGAGTCGATTGAGGGAAGTAATAAGCAATCGAAATTGTGCCCTTGTATGTGGCCATTGAGCCGAAATGATATTCTTGATTAAGTAAATTGTGCATAAAAGTTTGTTATGAAATTGAAACAAAGATGTGTATGAATGTGCGAATTGTGATATCGGGCTAAGCCCAAGGCAATTGTGCGAGTTGTGATATCCGGGCTAAGGTCAAGGCAATGGTGCGAAGCTATGATATCGGGCTAAGCCCAAGGCAATTGTGCGAGTTGTGATATCCGGGTTAAGTCCCAAGGCATTTGTGCGGGTTACCATAACCGGGCTATGTCCCGGCGTTTGAACAAGTAGCTATATCCGGTTAAACTCAAAGGTATGTGATTTGAAAATTATAAGCTTGCTGGAAAATTTTCAGTTAATGCACTTGTGAAATTCCCAACAACAAGGTATGTGTTGTGTGTGCTTTGCACACTAGGAGTAAGTGCGTATGAATATTTGCTCCAATGATAAACGAGTTATCGGCCTTAACTAAGCCGTTATTTGTGTATGAATATAAGAGTTGGGATTGTGAAGTAAGCATTTAGCTACTTGAATGCTATGCTTTGGTTGTGTGTAAATTATGGCTCGAAACTTACTAAGCATAAATTGCTTACTCCGTTCCTTTGTTTCTCTGTTTTATAGATTTTGCTCGTTAGCGATCGGATTCGGGATCATTGAAGTGAAGTCATCCACACTATCAAACCCCCTTTTTGGTACTCTTTTGGTTGAACTTTGGATATGGCATGTATAGGACTACCCTCGATTGTTTTTAAGTTCTTTGTGATGTATATGTGTGCGGCCATGCGAAAATGGTTCGTAAAAGTGGAGGATGGAATTTGACCATTTGTGCTTTGTAATTATATTTGGTTTCATGATGTGATTATGGTTTGGAATGAGAGTGTTGGTCACATGATCAGCCATTGGAATGGCTAAATATGATCATATGTGGACCTATGTATGTCAAAATTTTAGTTGGCCCATGGAAACCACAAGATAGGTAAAGTTTACCTTGAAAATAGATGCTGGCAGCAGCAGTGGTGCGGATTTGGAAAATCGCCAAAATTTGTAGGATTGGTATTAAATAGTGAATAAGTTATGTAAACGAACCTTGACGAGTCTATTTTCATGTGAAAGTAACGAAACGATCATATGAACAGTATACCAAGAGATATTAAAGTTCTCGTGAGACAGGGCCAGGACGGTTTCTGGGTCCCCTGTCGTGACTTTGAAAATTTACTATAAATTATCCAGAAAGAATTAGAAGTCATGCCTTATATTTTCAGATTCCATTTTGAGTCTAGTTTCATTAGAAACAAACGTGACCAGTATTAAACCCCTGTACAGAGAGATATTCAAGTTGAAACGTGCGAAGGTCAGTGTAGTCGACCCCTGTAACATGGGTGACTTTAACTAATAAAATGTACCAATTGGCCCGACCAAAAATTCTAGAAATAAATTCATGGATGGATATATGAGTCTAAATTCAGGGAAAATTTACAGAATCAGTTTCCGAGTTTTGAAACTCGAGATATGATTTTAAGGCGACAATGACGCAGTTTTCCAGCCTGTCTGAAAGGCCAAATTGGTCAAGACTTTAAGAGGATTTGTCTCGTTAACCCCTCGTGTCCGACACGGCGATGGTCTCGGGTTCGGGTGTTACAATTTTATTGGTATCGAGCTACGGTTTAGTCGATTCTAGGACTACCGTGATATGTTTGGGGTCTAGCTATACATGCCATTAAGTGATAATTGATAGTGTGGTGATTCGACATTCGAATTTGTGTTTGTTTATAGCAATGGATCCGATCCTAACCGAGCAATAGCTGATGATGTGGAGAGTGTGGCGCTGCTCCGCGCAAGGGACAGCGCCGGCGGACTCTCAACCTATGGCCAGCAATCCGAATGATGAGGCTAGGCAAGCCTTTTATAGCGTGATGAATGATTGGTTCAACCAATACATTCGAACTAACACGGCTGTTCCACAACCTCCATTCCCGACTAACGCAACCCCCGCACCTACAATACCTCTAGTAACTGACCAAATAAGGTCAAGTAAGCCCCCAGTCGACAGGATTCGAAAACATGGGGCCATTGAATTTAAAGCTACGGATGACGACGATGCCGAGCAAGCTGAATTTTGGTTGGACAACACTATCCGGGTGCTCGATGAGCTATCTTGTACACCCGATGAGTGCTTAAAGTGTACTATCTCCTTGCTACGCGATTCCGCCTACTATTGGTGGAGTACTCTGACTTCGGTTGTGCCTAGGGAGCAAGTAACTTGGGAGTTTTTCCAAACCGAGTTCCGAAAGAAGTATATCAGTCAGAGATTCATCGACCAAAAACGAAAGGAATTTCTTGATCTTAAGCAAGGCTCTATGTCCGTTATTGACTACGAGCGAAAATTTGTTAAACTCAGTAGATACGCTTGGGAATGTGTTTCGTCCGAAGCTATTATGTGTAAACGCTTCGAGGATGGGCTGAATGATGATATAAGGATGTTTGTTGGCATTCTCGAAATACGAGAGTTCGTAGTACTTGTTGAGCGAGCTTGTAAAGCCGAAGAGCTTAGAAAGGAAAATCAAAAAGTTGATGTGGGAACTGGAGAATTTCGAAAAAGGTCCTCGAGAAAGTCTCTTCAACAGGCATCGAAGAGATTTTGAGAAGATGTGAGCCGGTCTAGAGGCGCTTCGGGCCTTTTTAGACGAGATCGTGATCGACCCACAATGGGTATCTGAGGCACTTCGGTCTCCGGTGTTGGGAATGATCATCGAAACCGAATGGAGTGTCAGCATTGTGGCAAATGGCATTCGGGGAGCTGTAGGTTCCGTGATCGCTCCTGCTATAAGTGTGGATCGGCCGACCACTTTATCAAGGATTGCCCGAGGTTGCTTGAACAAAATGTAAGTCAGAGTGGAAACCCGGGTGCTACCATTGCTCGAAGTAGGCCATCCATAAATACGGGCAATGCTAGTGGCGGTCAGAGAGGGTCGAGAGATGCTACAACAAGACCCGAGGCTCGTGCTCCTGCTAGGACTTATGCCATACGCGCACGCGAGGATGCTGCCTCACCAGATGTCATTACCGGTACTTTCACTATTTTCGATACTAATGTGATTGCTTTGATTGACCCTGGTTCTACTCATTCTTATATATGCGAAACCTTAGCATCCAGTAAGACTTTGCCTATTGAGTCTACTGAGTTTGTAATTCGGGTGTCAAACCCCTTGGGTCATTACGTGCTTGTCAACAAAGTGTGTAAGAAAAGTCCCCTAGTATTTCGAGGTTCTTGTTTTCCGGCGGACTTGATGCTTTTACCGTTCGATGAATTGACGTTATTCTTGGTTTGGATTGGTTGACCATGCACGATCTTTTTGTAAATTGCAAAAGCAAGACTATCGATCGAGGTGTGCGAATAACGAGATAATTCGGGTTGAGTCTACGGACTTATAGGGGTTGCTAGTGTAATATCGCAATGTTGGCCCGAAATATGTAAGAAAAGGGTGCGGCGTACCTTGCGTATGTGCTCGATGACAATGAGTCGAAAAAGAAACCCGAATCTGTGCGCTGGTTTCGAATACCGGATGTTTTCCACGAAGAATTGCGGGTTTACCACTGTTCGGAAATAGAGTTTGGCATCGAATTGGTACCTGGTACCACTCCAATTTCGATAGCTCCGTATCGTATGGCACCAACGGAATTAAAGGAGTTGAAAATTCAGTTGCAAGAATTGGTGGATAGAGGTTTTGGTCGTCCGAGTTTTTCACCTTGGGGTGCGCTAGTGTTGTTTGTGAAAAAGAAGGATGGAACCATGAGGCTGTGCATCGACTATCGTCAGCTTAATAAAGCGACGATAAAGAACAAATATCCGTTACCGCGTATCGACGATTTGTTCGATCAACGAAGGAGCCTCGGTGTTCTCGAAAATAGATTTGAGATCGGGCTATTATCGATTCTTGAATTCGAGATTCTGACGTACCCAAGACGCCTTGAGCGAGATATGGTCACTACGAGTTCCTAGTGATGCCGTTTGGGCTTACTAATGCCCTGCGGTATTTATGGATTTGATGAATCGGATCTTCGGACCATATTTGGATCGGTTCGTAGTCGTTTTCATTGATGACATCTTGGTCTATTCAAGAAATGAGACCGAACATGCTGAACACCGAGGTTAGTCTTTGCAAATTTTACGGATAAGCAATTATATACTAAGTTCAGCAAGTGTGAGTTACGGTTAAGAGAGGTTAGCTTCTTGGGGCATGTGGTATCTGCATCGGTATTCGAGTCGACCGAACAAAATTTCAGCCATACTTAACTGGAAGCCTCAGAAATATTACCGAGGTTCGAGCTTTTGGGGCTTGCTTAGGTTATTACCGACGATTTGTAAAGGTTTCTCAACGATAGCCACGCTAATGACGGCTTACTCCAAAAGGATGTTAAGTTCGAATGGACGGAGAAATGTCGAAAAAGTTTCGATCAACTGAAAACTTATTTGATGAAGCCCCAATTCTAGTGCAACCCGATTACGCAAAGAGTTTGTCATCTATAGTGGCCTTTGCCTACTTGGGTTAGGTTGCGTATTGATGCAAGAAGGTCGAGTTGTGGCCTGTCGTCGAGGCAATTAAAGCCACATGAGAAAAATTATCCGACCCATGATCTCGAATTGGTCGCCATCGTATTCGCCTTAAAGATATGGCGGCATTACTTAGTTGGTGAGAAGTGCCATGTGTATTCGGATCACAAAAGTCTCAAATATTTGATGACTCAAAGAGACTTAAATCTGCGACAAAGACGTTGGCTCGAGCTGTTAAAGGATTATGAGTGGTCATTGACTATCACCCGGAAAGGCGAATGTGGTTACGGATGCCTTAAGTCGTAAATCATTATTCACTTTACGAGCGATGAATGTGCACTTGTCCGTTAGATCCGACAATGTGTTAGTAGCCGAATTGAAAGCCAAACCATTATTGATACATCAAATTTGTGAAGCTCAAAAAGTCGACGATGAGTTGGTTGCAAAGCGGGTGAGTGTGTTCGAACAAGGAATCGAGTTTCGGATCGATGATGACGATTGTTTGAGGTTCGAAGTCGTCGATGTGTTCCAAAGAATTGAACTTATTTCGATAATTCGAACGAAGCCCATTGTAGCCGAATGGCAATCCACCCGGGAGTACGAAGATGTACAATGATTTGAAACGTCGGTTTTGGTGGCATGGTATGAAGCGAGACATCTCGACTTTGTTTTGAGATGTTTAATATGTCAACAAGTGAAAGCGGAACATCAAGTGCCTTGAGATTACTTCACCGATCACGATACCCGAGTGGAAATGGGATCGAGTCACAATGGACTTTGTATCCGGACCGCCATTGTCGTGAGTAAGAAGGATGCGGTTTGGGTCGTGGTAGATAGATTGACTAAGTCACTCACTTTGTCCCGTCGTCGCACGGATTTTCAATGGACAAACTAGCCGAATTGTACGTTTCTCAGTTGAGATTACACGGGTGCCTATTTCCATCGTGTCGGATAGAGATCCGAGATTTACCTCGCGATTTTGGAAGAAGTTGCAAGAAGCTTTGGGTACCAAGTTGCATTTCAAAGACCGCCTTTCACCCCCAAACCGATGGTCAATCCGGCGGATAATTCAAATACTTGAGGATATGTTGAGATGTTGCATCCTCGAGTTCGATGGTTCATGGGAGCAGTATTTGCCTTTGATTGAATTAAGCACAACAATAGTTTTCAATCAAGTATTAAGATGGCACCCTACGAGGCTTTATGCGATCGTAAATGCCGTACACCATTGTTTTGGACCGAGCTCGGTGAAAGCAAAATTTTTGGGGTGGATTTGATTAGAGATCTTGAACAAAAAGTGAAAGTAATCCGTGAAAGTCGAAGATAGCCTTCGACCGTCGAAGTCGTGCGGATCTGAAGCGTAAAGACATCGAGCATCGTGGGGGATAAAGTGTTTCTCAAGGTTTCGCCTTGGAAAAGATACTCGATTCGCCGTAAGGGCAAGTTGAGCTGAGGTTCATTGGGCCATATGAGATATCCGGCGAGTCGGTCCGCTTGCATATCGTTTGATTTTGCCCCGAACTCGAAAAGATTCACGATGTCTTTCATGTTTCGATGCTTCAACGCTATAGATCTGATCCATCACACGTGATTAGTCCATCAGAGGTTGAAATTCAAGCCAATATGAGTTATGAGGAAGAACCGATTCGTATCCTATCACGTGAAGTGAAAGAGTTGCGAAACAAGCGAGTTTCGCTAGTGAAAGTGTTATGGCTCAAACACGGGATAGAAGAAGCTACTTGGGAAACCGAGAACTCTATGAAAGAGCGATACCCAACCCTATTTACGGTAAGATTTTCGGGACGAAAATTTCTTAAGTGGGGAGAGTTGTGACAGCCAAAATTGACCCTAGTCGGGATGTGGTTTCGGGACCACAAAAACGAGGCATAAAAATAATTTAAAATTTATTTTGATGCCTATGATATGTGTTAAATTGTGTGTGACATTTTGATGATTTGATTTAGTGTTATAAATGTGAATTTCACTAGAAAGGGCCTAGTAGTAAACTTTGAAAGTATGATGGGAAGATGTGGGATGACTAGTTGATCATGCATGCAAAAATAAGGGATTTGCATGTCAAATTTCCCCAAAAGAAGCATAGTGGCCGGCCAAGGTAGGTGTTGATGGGCAAGGGAAACATGTTTCCAACATGTTTGGTTAGTGAGTTATGTATGAAGAAATAAAATAAGAATTAGCATTAAAGAAATGAACAAAAAAAAAGATGAGCATGGATGCCCCCCCTTGCCGTGAGTTGTAGAGAAAGAAAGAAAAAAAATTTTGTTCATCCATTTTTCACTTCTTTGGCCGAAAATACTAAGGAAAAAGGGAGGATTTTTGCTCCATTTTTGGTTTAGAAGAGATCTAGAAGGAGATTTGGCTATACTTGCATCAAGATTAAGGTATGTATGAGGTTGTGTCATGAGATTCATGCATGTTTTAGTTGCTAACTTGATGTTCATGCTAGCCATGGTTCAAATCCTTGTTATGCCATAGAAATGGTATTTGGCCAAGGTTGATATTGTGTTGAAGCCATTGCATGCTAAATGTGAAGCTTGCTAATGATGCATGTAATGATGGATTGACTACTCTTGAAATTTCTTTTTAGTATTCTTGAGTAGGGCATTGAGTCCTTTGTTTAACCATGACCAAAAATTTAAAAGGAGTATGGTGTGTGAGGTATTCGCCATGGCATGCTCATGAGCATGGTTTATGTTTCTTGCATGTTAGTTAAAATTTGTGTTTTGGATGGTTATGAACACCTTGAAATTGACCTTGCACCTATATGTGTATATGTGTCGCACATGATGATTTGGTTATGAAGTAAATGATAAATATGTTTGTTTAAAGAAGAAATGGTTGAATAATGTTTGTGAAACTTGCATGTATATTCGGCCTAGTACTTATATGGTGTGAAAATCTCGAAATTTATTGTTGATTTGTGCAAGTATGACTAAGTATAATCGGCCATATGAGTGCTTGATGCTATGTTATAATTATTGAGCTTAAGTATGTGGATGTAAGTGTATGCGGCCTTATAAGGGCTAAGTACCTTGGATTCCCTTTTGATATTCAAAACGATTAAATCAATTTATTTGTTAACATTAAGCTCAAGAGCGAGAGAACTAGCTCCAATAAAGGAAAAGAAAAGGTGATTGAATAGCCGTTGGAAGCGCTCAATAATCTCTAAGGTAAGTTTTGAGTATCGAAACTTAGATTTTGATTCGATTGAGCGAAGTAATAAGCAATCGAAATTGTGCCCTTGTATGTGGCCATTGAGCGAAATGATATTCTTGATTAAGTAAATTGTGGATAAAAGTTTGTTATGAAATTGAAACAAAGATGTGTATGAATGTGCGAATTGTGATATCGGGCTAAGCCCAAGGCAATTAATGCGAGTTGTGATATCCGGGCTAAGGCCAAGGCAATGGTGCGAAGCTATGATATCGGGCTAAGCCCAAGGCAATTGTGCGAGTTGTGATATCCGGGTTAAGTCCGAAGGCATTTGTGCGGGTTACCATAACCGGCTATGTCCCAAGGCGTTTGAACAGTAGCTATATCCGGTTAAACTCGAAGGTATGTGATTTGAAAATTATAAGCTTGCTGGAAAATTTTCAGTTAATGCACTTGTGAAATTCCCAACAACAAGGTATGTGTTGTGTGTGCTTTGCACACTAGGAGTAAGTCGTATGAATATTTGCTCCAATGATAAATGAGTTATCGGCCTTAACTAAGCCGTTATTTGTGTATGAATATAAGAGTTGGGATTGTGAAGTAAGCATGTCATTGAGAAATTGTGCATATGAATTATTGTTTAGCTACTTGAATGCTATGCTTTGGTTGTGTGTAAATTATGGCTCGAAACTTACTAAGCATAAATTGCTTACTCCGTTCCTTTGTTTCTCTGTTTTATAGATTTTGCTCGTTAGCGATCGGATTCGGGATCATTGAAGTGAAGTCATCCACACTATCAAACCCCTTTTGGTACTCTTTTGGTTGAACTTTGGATATGGCATGTATAGGACTACCCTCGATTGTTTTAAGTTCTTTGTGATGTATATGTATACGGCCATGCGAAAATGGTTCGTAAAAGTGGAGGATGGAATTTGACCATTTGTGCTTTGTAATTATATTTGGTTTCATGATGTGATTATGTTTGGAATGAGAGTGTTGGTCACATGATCAGCCATTGGAATGGCTAAATATGATCATATGTGGACCTATGTATGTCAAAATTTTAGTTGGCCCATGGAAACCACAAGATAGGTAAAGTTTACCTTGAAAATAGATGCTGGCAGCAGCAGTGGTGTGGATTTGAAAAATCTCCAAAATTTGTAGGATTGGTATTAAATAGTGAATAAGTTATGTAAATGAACCTTGACGAGTCTATTTTCATATGAAAGTAACGAAACGATCATATGAACAGTATACCGAGAGATATTAAAGTTCTCGTGAGACAGGGCCAGGACGGTTTCTGGGTCCCCTGTCGCGACTTTGAAAATTTACTATAAATTATCCAGAAAGAATTAGAAGTCATTCCTTATATTTTCAGATTCCATTTTGAGTCTAGTTTCATTAGAAACAAACGTGACCAGTATTAAAGCCCTGTACAGAGAGATATTCAAGTTGAAACGCGCGAAGGTCAGTGTAGTCGACCCCTGTAACATGGGTGATTTTAACTAATAAAATGTACCAATTGACCCAACCAAAAATTCTAGAAATAAATTCATGGATGGATATATGAGTCTAAATTCAGGGAAAATTTACATAATCAGTTTCCGAGTTTTGAAACTCGAGATATGATTTTTAAGGCGACAGTGACGCAGTTTTCCAGCCTGTCTGGAAAGGCCAAATTGGTCAGCACTTTAAGAGGATTTGTCGCGTTAACCCCTCGTGTCCGACACGGCGATGGTCTCGAGTTCGGGTGTTACAATTTTATTGGTATCGAGCTACGGTTTAGTCGATTCTAGGACTACCGTGATATGTTTGGGGTCTAGCTATACATGCCATTAAGTGATAATTGATAGTGTGGTGATTCGACATTCGAATTTGTGTTTGTTTATAGCAATGGATCCGATCCTAACCGAGCAATAGCGATGATGTGGAGAGTGTGGCGCTGCTCCCGCGCAAGGGACAGCGCCGCGGACTCTCAACCTATGGCCAGCAATCCGAATGATGAGGCTAGGCAAGCCTTTTATAGCGTGATGAATGATTGGTTCAACCAATACATTCGAACTAACACTACTGTTCCACAACCTCCATTCTCGACTAACGCAACCCCGCACCTACAATACCTCCGATGAATCGACCAAATAAGGTCAAGTAAGCCCCAATCGACGTGATTCAAAACATGGGGCCATTGAATTTAAAGCTACGGATGACGACGATGCCGAGCAAGCTGAATTTTGGTTGGACAACACTATCCGGGTGCTCGATAAGCTATCTTGTACACCCGATGAGTGCTTAAAGTGTACTATCTCCTTGCTACGCGATTCCGCCTACTATTGGTGGAGTACTCTGACTTCGGTTGTGCCTAGGGAGCAAGTAACTTGGGAGTTTTTCCAAACCGAGTTCCGAAAGAAGTATATCAGTCAGAGATTCATCGACCAAAAACGAAAGGAATTTCTTGATCTTAAGCAAGGCTCTATGTCCGTTATTGACTACGAGCGAAAATTTGTTAAACTCAGTAGATACGCTCGGGAATGTGTTTCGTCCGAAGCTATTATGTGTAAACGCTTCGAGGATGGGCTGAATGATGATATAAGGATGTTTGTTGGCATTCTCGAAATACGAGAGTTCGTAGTACTTGTTGAGCGTGCTTGTAAAGCCGAAGAGCTTAGAAAGGAAAATCAAAAAGTTGATGTGGGAACTGGAGAATTTCGAAAAAGGTCCTCGGGAAAGTCTCTTCAACAGGCATCGAAGAGATTTTGAGAAGATGTGAGCCGGTCTAGAGGCGCTTCGGGCCTTTTTAGACGAGATCGTGATCGACCCCACAATGGTATCTGAGGCACTTCGGTCTCCGGTGTTGGGAATGATCGTCGAAACCGAATGGAGTGTCGACATTGTGGCAAATGGCATTCGGGAGTCAGAGGTTCCGTGATCGCTCTGCTATAAGTGTGGATCGGCCGACACTTTATCAAGGATTGCCCGAGGTTGCTTGAACAAAATATAAGTCAGAGTGGAAACCCGGGTGCTACCATTGCTCGAAGTAGGCCATCCATAAATACGGGCAATGCTAGTGGCGGTCGAGAGGGTCGAGATGCTACAACAAGACCCGAGGCTCGTGCTCTGCTAGGACTTATGCCATACGCCAAGACGCGAGGATCTTGCCTCACCGGATGTCATTACCGGTACTTTCACTATTTCCGATACTAATGTGATTGCTTTGATTGACCCCGGTTCTACTCATTCTTATATATGCGAAACCTTAGCATCCAAAGAAGACTTTGCCTATTGAGTCTCTTGAGTTTGTAATTCGGTGTCAAACCCTTGGGTCATTACGTGCTTGTCAACAAAGTGTGTAAGAAAAGTCCCCTAGTATTTCGAGGTTCTTGTTTTCCGTGGACTTGATGCTTTTACCGTTCGATGAATTCGACGTTATTCTTGGTTTGGATTGGTTGACCATGCACGATGCTGTTGTAAATTGCAAAAGCAAGACTATCGATCTGAGGTGCGCGAATAACGAGATAATTCGGGTTGAGTCTACGGACTTATAGGGGTTGCTAGCTGTAATATCAGCAATGTTGGCCCAGAAATATGTAAGAAAAGGGTGTGAAGTGTACCTTGCGTATGTGCTCGATGACAATGAGTCAGAAAAGAAACCCGAATCTGTGCCAGTGGTTTCTGAATACCCGGATGTTTTCCCTGTAGAATTACCGGGTTTACCACCTGTTCGGGAAATAGAGTTTGGCATCGAATTGGTACCTGGTACCACTCCAATTTCAATAGCTCCGTATCGTATGGCACCAACGGAATTAAAGGAGTTGAAAATTCAGTTGCAAGAATTGGTGGATAGAGGTTTTGCTCGTCAAGTTTTTCACCTTGGGGTGCGCCGGTGTTGTTTGTGAAAAGAAGGATGGAACCATGAGGTTGCAGATCGACTATCGTCGACTTAATAAGCGGCGATAAAGAACAAATATCCGTTATCACAGTATCGATGATTTGTTCGATCAATGAAGAACCTCGGTGTTCTCGAAAATAGATTTGAGATCGGGCTATTATCGATTCTTGAATTCGAGATTCGGACGTACCAAGACCGCCTTGAGCGAGATATGGTCACTACGAGTTCCTAGTGATGCCGTTTGGGCTTACTAATGCCCTGCGGTATTTATGGATTTGATGAATCGGATCTTGAGACCATATTTGGATCGGTTCGTAGTCGTGTTCATTGATGACATCTTGGTCTATTCAAGAAATGAGACCGAACATCTTTGAACACCGAGGTTAGTCTTTGCAAATTTTACGGGATAAGCAATTATATGCTAAGTTCAAGAAGTGTGAGTTACGGTTAAGAGAGGTTAGCTTCTTGGGGCATGTGGTATCTCAGATCGGTATTCGAGTCGACCGAACAAAATTTCAGCCATACTTAACTGGAAGCCTCCGAGAAATATTATCGAGGTTCGAGCTTTTGGGGCTTGCGGTTATTACCGACGATTTGTAAAGGTTTCTCAACGATAGCCACGCTAATGACGGCTTACTCCAAAAGGATGTTAAGTTCGAATGGACGGAGAAATGTCGAAAAGTTTCGATCAACTGAAAACTTATTTGATGAAGCCCCAATTCTAGTGCAACTTGAATCGCAAAGAGTTTGTCATCTATAGTGGCCTTTGCCTACTTGGGTTAGGTTGCGTATTGATGCAAGAAGGTCGAGTTGTGGCCTATCGTCGAGGCAATTAAAGCCACATGAGAAAAATTATCCGACCCATGATCTCGAATTGGTCGCCATCGTATTCGCCTTAAAGATATGGCGACATTACTTAGTTGGTGAGAAGTGCCATGTGTATTCGGATCACAAAAGTCTCAAATATTTGATGACTCAAAGAGACTTAAATCTGCGACAAAGACGTTGGCTCGAGCTGTTAAAGGATTATGAGCTGGTCATTGACTATCACCCGGAAAGGCGAATGTGGTTGCGGATGCCTTAAGTCGTAAATCATTATTCGCTTCTGACGATGAATGTGCACTTGTCCGTTAGATCCGACAATGTGTTAGTAGCGAATTGAAAGCCAAACCATTATTGATACATCAAATTTGTGAAGCTCAAAAAGTCGACGATGAGTTGGTTGCAAAACGGCCGAGTGTGTTCGAACAAGGAATCGAGTTTCAGATCGATGATGACGATTGTTTGAGGTTCAGGGGTCGTCGGTGTGTTCCAAAGAATTCGGAACTTATTTCGATAATTCTGAACGAAGCCCATTGTAGCCGAATGGCAATCCACCCGGGGAGTACGAAGATGTACAATGATTTGAAACGTCGGTTTTGGTGGCATGGTATGAAACGAGACATCTCTGACTTTGTTTTGAGATGTTTAATATGTCAACAAGTGAAAGCGGAACATCAAGTGCCTTCAGGATTACTTCAGCCGATCACGATACCCGAGTGGAAATGGGATCGAGTCACAATGGACTTTGTATCCGGACTGCCATTGTCAGCGAGTAAGAAGGATGCGGTTTGGGTCGTGGTAGATAGATTGACTAAGTCGGCTCACTTTGTCCCCGACGTCGGATTTTTCAATGGACAAACTAGCCAATTGTACGTTCTCAGATTGTGAGATTACACGGGTGCCTATTTCCATCGTGTCGGATAGAGATCCGAGATTCACCTCGCGATTTTGGAAGAAGTTGCAAGAAGCTTTGGGTACCAAGTTGCATTTCAAAGACCGCCTTTCACCCCCAAACCGATGGTCAATCCGGCGGATAATTCAAATACTTGAGGATATGTTGAGATGTTGCATCCTCGAGTTCGATGGTTCATGGGAACGGTATTTGCCTTTGATTGAATTCGCACAACAATAGTTTTCAATCAAGTATTAAGATGGCACCCTACGAGGCTTTGTACGATTAGTAAATGCCGTACACCATTGTTTTGGTGAGCTCGGTGAAAGCAAAATTTTTGGGGTGGATTTGATTAGAGATGCTTGAACAAAAGTGAAAGTAATTCGTGAAAGTCTGAAGATAGCCTTCGACCGTCAGAAGTCGTACGCGGATCTGAAGCGTAAAGACATCGAGCATCAGGTGGGGGATAAAGTGTTTCTCAAGGTTTCGCCTTGGAAAAAGATACTCAGATTCGGCCGTAAGGGCAAGTGGAGCCCGAGGTTCATTGGGCCATATGAGATATCCGAGCGAGTCGGTCCAGTTGCATATCGTTTGATTTTGCCCCCTGAACTCGAAAAGATTCACGATGTCTTTCATGTTTCGATGCTTCGACGCTATAGATCTGATCCATCGCACGTGATTAGTCCATCAGAGGTTGAAATTCAAGCCAATATGAGTTATGAGGAAGAACCGATTCGTATCCTATCACGTGAAGTGAAAGAGTTGCGAAACAAGCGGGTTCCGCTAGTGAAAGTGTTATGGCTCAAACACGGGATAGAAGAAGCTACTTGGGAAACCGAGAACTCTATGAAAGAGCGATACCCAACCCTATTTACCGGTAAGATTTTCGGGGACGAAAATTTCTTAAGTGGGGAGAGTTGTGACAGCCAAAATTGACCCTAGTCGGGATGTGGTTTCGGGACCACAAAAGCGAGGCATAAAAATAATTTAAAATTTATTTTGATGCCTATGATATGTGTTAAATTGTGTGTGACATTTTGATGATTTGATTTAGTGTTATAAATGTGAATTTCACTAGAAAGGGCCTAGTAGTAAACTTTGAAAGTATGATGGGAAGATGTGGGATGACTAGTTGATCATGCATGCAAAAATAAGGGATTTGCATGTCAAATTTCCCCAAAAGAAGCATAGTGGCCGGCCAAGGTAGGTGTTGATGGGCAAGGAAACATGTTTCCAACATGTTTGGTTAGTGAGTTATGTATGAAGAAATAAAATAAGAATTAGCATTAAAGAAATGAACAAAAAAAAGATGAGCATGGATGCCCCCTTGCGTGAGTTGTAGAGAAAGAAAGAAAAAAAAATTTGTTCATCCATTTTTCACTTCTTTGGCGAAAATACTAAGGAAAAAGGGAGGATTTTTGCTCCATTTTTGGTTTAGAAGAGATCTAGAAGGAGATTTGGCTATACTTGCATCAAGATTAAGGTATGTATGAGGTTGTGTCATGAGATTCATGCATGTTTTAGTTGCTAACTTGATGTTCATGCTAGCCATGGTTCAAATCCTTGTTATGCCATAGAAATGGTATTTGGCTAAGGTTGATATTGTGTTGAAGCCATTGCATGCTAAATGTGAAGCTTGCTAATGATGCATGTAATGATGGATTGACTACTCTTGAAATTTCTTTTTAGTATTCTTGAGTAGGGCATTGAGTCCTTTGTTTAACCATGACCAAAAATTTAAAAGGAGTATGGTGTGTGAGGTATTCGGCCATGGCATGCTCATGAGCATGGTTTATGTTTCTTGCATGTTAGTTAAAATTTGTGTTTTGGATGGTTATGAACACCTTGAAATTGACCTTGCACCTATATGTGTATATGTGTTTGCACATGATGATTTGGTTATGAAGTAAATGATAAATATGTTTGTTTAAAGAAGAAATGGTTGAAGAATGTTTGTGAAACTTGCATGTATATTCGCCTAGTACTTATATGGTGTGAAAATCTCAAATTTATTGTTGATTTGTGCAAGTATGACTAAGTATAATCGGCCATATGAGTGCTTGATGCTATGTTATAATTATTGAGCTTAAGTATGTGGATGTAAGTGTGTGCGGCCTTATAAGGGCTAAGTACCTTGGATTCCCCTTTTGATATTCAAAACGATTAAATCAATTTATTTGTTAACATTAAGCTCAAGAGCAAAGGGGAACTAGCTCCAATAAAGGAAAAGAAAAGGTGATTGAATAGCCGTTGGAAGCGCTCGATAATCTCCAAGGTAAGTTTTCGAGTATCGAAACTTAGATTTTGATTCGATTGAACGAAGTAATAAGCAATCGAAATTGTGCCCTTGTATGTGGCCATTGAGCCGAAATGATATTCTTGATTAAGTAAATTGTGCATAAAAGTTTGTTATGAAATTGAAACAAAGATGTGTATGAATTGTGATATCCGGGCTAAGCCCGAAGGCAATTGTGCGAGTTGTGATATCCGGGCTAAGCCCGAACGCAATGGTGCGAGCTATGATATCCGGGCTAAGCCCGAAGGCAATTGTGCGAGTTGTGATATCCGGGTTAAGTCTTGAAGGCATTTGTGCGGGTTACCATAACCGGGCTATGTCCCGAAGGCGTTTGAACGAGTAGCTACATCCGGTTAAACTCCGAAGGTATGTGATTTGAAAATTATAAGCTTGCTGGAAAATTTTCAGTTAATGCACTTGTGAAATTCCCAACAACAAGGTATGTGTTGTGTGTGCTTTGCACACTAGGAGTAAGTGCGTATGAATATTTGCTCCAATGATAAACGAGTTATCGGCCTTAACTAAACCGTTATTTGTGTATGAATATAAGAGTTGGGATTGTGAAGTAAGCATGTCATTGAGAAATTGTGCATATGAATTATTGTTTAGCTACTTGAATGCTATGCTTTGGTTGTGTGTAAATTATGGCTCGAAACTTACTAAGCATAAATTGTTTACTCCGTTCCTTTGTTTCTCTATTTTATAGATTTTGCTCGTTAGCGATCGGATTCGGGATCATTGAAGTGAAGTCATCCACACTATCAAACCCCCTTTTTGGTACTCTTTTGGTTGAACTTTGGATATGGCATGTATAGGACTACCCTCGATTGTTTTTAAGTTCTTTGTGATGTATATGTGTACGCCCATGCGAAAATGGTTCGTAAAAGTGGAGGATGGAATTTGACCATTTGTGCTTTGTAATTATATTTGGTTTCATGATGTGATTATGGTTTGAATGAGAGTGTTGGTCACATGATCAGCCATTGGAATGGCTAAATATGATCATATGTGGACCTATGTATGTCAAAATTTTAGTTGGCCCATGGAAACCACAAGATAGGTAAAGTTTACCTTGAAAATAGATGCTGGCAGCAGCAGTGGTGCGGATTTGAAAAATCGCCAAAATTTGTAGGATTGGTATTAAATAGTGAATAAGTTATGTAAACGAACCTTGACGAGTCTATTTTCATATGAAAGTAACGAAATGATCATATGAACAGTATACCGAGAGATATTAAAGTTCTCGTGAGACAGGGCCAGGACGGTTTCTGGGTCCCCTGTCGCGTCTTTGAAAATTTACTATAAATTATCCAGAACTAATTAGAAGTCATGCCTTATATGTGCAGATTCCATTTTGAGTCTAATTTCATTAGAAACAAACGGTACCAGTATTAAAGCCCTGTACAGAGAGATATTCAAGTTGAAACGCGCGAAGGTCAGTGTAGTCGACCCCTGTAACATGGGTGACTTTAACTAATAAACTGTACCAATTGGCCCGACCAAAAATTCTAGAAATAAATCCATGGATGGATATATGAGTCTAAATTCAGGGAAAATTTACGGAATCAGTTTCCGAGTTTTGAAACTCGAGATATGATTTTTAAGGCGACAGTGACGCAGTTTTCCAGCCTGTCTGGAAAGGCCAAATTGGTCAGCACTTTAAGAGGATTTGTCTCGTTAACCCCTCGTGTCCGACACCGGCGATGGTCTCGGGTTCGGGGTGTTACAGATAAAACTTGTTTTAGTTGCTCATAAGCTATTGATTAAACCCATACGTGAATTCTAAATTGTGATATTATAAAATGATATATGAGTGTTAGATGGATCTTTGATATTAAAATTTGTGAAATTGTAAGTTTATAAGTATTCGAATATGAAATGATAGTATGGCTTGAAATTGAATTATTCATTGGAAAATGATAGATGTAGATTCAGCCAAGACAAAGTGTATACATGAAAGTATATGTGGTATGTGAAGTATATTTGGATAAGTGTGATGTGAATACATGAAAATGTATATTTTGATTTAGGATTTTATGTGATGAATGTGAATGTGTATATATGAGATAAGGCCGAATGACAAATGTGATGAATGTGAACATGCATATATGAGACAAGGCCGAATGGCCAATGTGATGAATGTGAACATGCATATGTGTGATAAGGCCGAATGGCCAATGTGATGAATGTGAACATGCATATGTGTGATAAGGCCGAATGGCCAATGTGAGGAATGTGAACATGCATATGTGTGATAAGGCCGAATGGCCAATGTGATGAATGTGAATATGCATATATGTGATAAGGCCGAATGGCCAAAGTGATGAATGTGAACATGCATATATGTGATAAGGCAGAATGGCCAACGTAATGAACGTGGAAGTGTATATATGTGGTAAAGCCGAATGGCGAATGCGAAATGTGTATGAGATGGATATGAGGTAAAGCCGAATGGATAATGCGAAACGTGTATGAGATGGATATGAGGTAAAGCCGAATGGCTAATGCGAAACGTGTATGAGATGGATATGTGGTAAAGCCAAATGGCTAATGTGAGATATGTATGAGATGTGTATATATATATTGTGGCCAAATGACAAACGGCGGAAGGTGTGTTTTATTAGATATTTGATGAGGTAAATGAATTACAAATATGATAGTCGATGTGAATGTTGTAACATGTGAATAAATATGCATGAAACTCTATGATGTAAACTCGGGATTAAAGACCAGATGACCATATGTGGTGACTATGTCTGGGTTAAGACCCGCTGACTCGTGTGGAGATTTCATCTGAGCTAAAGGTCTCGCTGATAATTCGAGTAGAGTTTAAAGCTATAAGACTTCGCAATAAGAATTGCTTATAAATATATTCAATGCGAAAGGTTAAACAGGTATGTACTCCAAGTTTATATGTGAGCTTGATTTGAACTAAATCATAAGGTAGTTATGTGATGCATACGTGAGCAATCTATGAGACTATTTCTATGATTATGTGACATCGGATCAGTGTGAGAGGTTATGTGAAATTATACAATATATCTATGTCACATGAGCTCACTTTTATGTGAAAGTTTATCTGCCTATTGTATATGATGAGATGTGCATATTCGGTAAAGGGATGGTATGCCCGAAGGAAGAGTGAAATAAAAATACGAACAACTATGTTATAATTTGATTGTTATCTGTTGACACTGCTTAAAACTTACTAAGCATTGTAATGCTTACTCCGTTTACTTTGTTTCCTCTGTTTTATAGATCTCATTTGGAAGCTACAGACTCGGGGATCGTCAGCAACTAGTCACACTATCACTATCCACTGCTTGTTACTGTTATGTTTTGAATTATTTTATGGCATGTATAGAATAGACCAGTGGCCGAAGAATATTTTGGTTAATGTATATAAGCCATGCGAAAATGGCATCTTTTGAATGTGTACTTATAGAAGTTTAAATTTGTATCCCTGACTGTCTTTAGTATTTATCTAAAGAAAAGGAATGTTCTCAAAAAAAAAAAATTTACTGTTCTGATATGAGTTTCAAGTCTGGTAATGCCCCTTCACCTATTCTGGCGACGGATACGGGATAGGGGCGTTACAATACATGTGTATCTCATACTCATTTTACCTTGTTTATTATAGTACCACTTATACATTTATACCAAAATTATCATCTTACCAAATATCTTCAGCTTAATATCAAGCATTCATATTTAAAACTAGATCATATTTTTATAAAATACCACAATTCAGATGCGCAAAATAACATGTTTGCCTGAAACATTTCAATTCAACTCCATACCCAACAAGCATTACATTGAGACTAGTCATATATATATACATGTCATGATACATATCATTCTCTTTCTGTTTTCTTATAAACACGTATCATTTATTTCATTATATCAATATTTCATATACCATAGTTTCCATGTATTCCACAGATATTTATTTTCCTCCTCCTCCTCTCCATTCCACATCCTTAATGTATATAGCATTCTTGTAAGTACGATTTCACAATTTACTAATAAATGCTCACATCAAACTGTCCACACGAGTCATAGTCACTTACTTATTTATAATTCGAGATAAAGAGCTCCAAATTAAGATCCGTAAATTCCTTCTAAAACTAGGCTCACATATCTTTCCACCATAAAATTTTCATAATTTTTGGTTTAGCCAATTAGTACAGTTTATTCATTAAAATTTCCCCTGTTTCACATTCTGACAGTTCTGACCTCTCTTTACTAAAATTAATTATCTCACAAGATGAACTCGGATCATGTTCTTGTTGATTTATCTTGAAAATATACTCATTAGGGATTTTAAAAATATAAGTTTAAGTCTCTAATTATTTTTATCCAAATTTTTGTGATTTTCCAAATTCAGAAGAGGGGATCACGTAATCATTCTGAACCAGTCTCACAAAAACAAAAATATCTCAAAATATAGAACTCCTTTTCTTTCTTTGTTTCTTTTATATGAAAATAGACTCATTAAGATTTGGTTTGATATCTCATTTATCTCTGATTCAATTTTTACTATTTTTGGTGATTTTTCAAAATCACATCACTGCTATTGTCCAAAACAGTTTTATTGCTAATTCACTCTTTCACACTTTCTTTGTATTAACCTCATTTTAACATACATATCACAAATCATTTTCACTACATTTCATACATCACAAGTATAGGCCCATGATCACAAGATCACCATAAAATCATCCTCATGTATAACTTACTTGTTTATAACCTTACCACATCCTGGTCACTTAATGAACACATCATTCACATAACCAAGTTCCTGCACTTATTCATCACAAAACTCACAAAGCAATACATTGAGAGTCTCCTGTTGAACACTTCGGATCGATCCTCGATACTTGGTGGTTTAAGCACATAGCTCAACCCATCATATAGTTCAGCTTTCTTGTACACATGGTGAACACTCAGTACCACCCATGTGACCTAGCCAATTTATCCTGTAACTCTCTTGTCTACATGGTGTACACATAGTATCACCCATGCGACCTAGCTACATCATAATGTCTTGTAGCTCTCTTGTACACATGATGTGCACTCAGCACCATACATGTGACCTAGCTACATACTATCTCAGATCATCCAATCTTTCCAAGGTTCAACCGGATTTCTCTCTTTTCCAACAATATCACCAATCAAGTAATTATCCACATACATATTTTCAATATTATTATAAAATATCATAATACAAGCAATATTGATGTATTACTTACATATAAACTTACATCTCATTTAATATCAAGGCAATAACATTAAATTACACATTGCCTTATTAAAAATCATATGAACTTACAATTTCCCATAATATCCATAATCATAGAAATCACATTTATGTATGATAATTCAATGCACTTCATGTACCATAGACATATTTTTAAATCAACTCATAACCTTGGCACCATAATCATTTAATTTAATAAAATTCAATTAATTCACTAAATTTAACTTTCAAATATAAATTATAGCATTATTATCTTGTATTATTATCATACCAACTTACATACTTTCAACACCTCGGAAATTATAATAAATATATCAATTTTACATTGAAACATGGATAAATTAATGCTTATTATACATATGAACTTACCTCGATACTAAAACGGTCATTTTACCAACTTTCCCAACTTTCGATTTTTCTCTCATTCTAGGTTCAAATCTCATTTTTCGGGATCTAAAACATCATATTTTACTTATTTAATTAATGTAATATTCAAAACAGTCCTTAACTCAAACTTTGGAAAAATTACAAATTTGCCCCTAAACTTTTGCATATTTACGCTTTTGCCCCTAGGCTCGGGAATTAAAATTCATCCCTTATTCTTATGTTTTATGACATGCTGATCAGTTTTCCCCTCTATGGCAACATCAAATTCTCACTCTAACATATACTTATGACTATTAGGTATTTTTACCGATTAAGCCCTTTTACTCGTTTTCACTCAAAACCGAGTAGCAGAAGTTGTCTAACATAATTTAAAACCTCATATTCTATCATAAAATAGAAAAATAAACACATTTCACCAATGGGTATTTTTCCAAATATGAACCCTAGCTTAAATTATTGCTAGAATAAGCTTAATCAAATTAAAGGATTCCAAAACGTAAAGAACTTGAAAAACGGGGTTAGAACGGACTTACTATTGAGCTTGGAAAGCTTGAAAACCCTAGCCATGGCTTCCCCCATGCTAATTTCAGCCTCCATGAAAAAGATGAGTCAATTTTGGCTTTATTTTCCCTTTTTATTTCTTTTAATTACCAAATGACCAAAATGCCCTTCCTTACTAAACTTTCAAAAATTCCGTCCATATCCAATTTTTTTCCATCACTTAGAAATTGGTAAAATTTATATTTAAGACCTCCTAATTAATATTTCAAAGCAATTTCATACTAGAATCTTCTAGAATGCAAGTTTTGCAACTTATTCAATTTAGTCCCTAACTTCAAATTGAGCATTTTATGCATAGAATTTCTTCACGAAATTTTCACACAATCATGCAATCATATCATAGACTTCAAAATAATCATAAAATAATTATTTCTATCTCAGATTTTGTGGTCCCGAAACCTCTGTTCCAACTAGACCCAATTTTGGGCTATTACACATACATATTCACATGCTATAAACACAAAAAATAATATTAAAATAATTTTACAACCTCAAATTTATGGTTTCAAAACCACTATTCTGATTTACCTAAAATTGGGCTGTTACAAGTAATAATAGAGCTTGTTACAGTTGTGGTTCGCAAGATCATTTTATCCGAGATTATCCTAAGTAAAATGAAAAAGATAAATTTCTGAATGCTAGATCAAGTAATACAACTACGAGAGGTAGATCACCGGGAAATACGAGGAATGTTTCCAGTGGTAGAGGTGTGACTAGGGATTCAACTGTGAGATTTGAAGCTAGAGCACCAGCCAGAGCTTACACTATTCATGCCTGTGAAGATGCGTCACCACTAGATGTTATTACGGGTACATTTTCTCTTTACAACACTAATGTTATTGCATTAATTGATCTTGGATCGACTCATTCATATATACATATGAATATGGTGTCTAATAAGTGTTTGCCTATTGAGTCTACTGAGTTTGTGATTAAAGTATCGAACCCCTTAGGCAAGTATGTTCTAGTTGACAAAGTATACAAGAACTGTCCTGTAATGACTTGGGGTTACTATTTTCTAGCTAACTTGATGCTCTTACCATTTGATGAGTTCGATGTGGTTCTGGGCATGGATTGGTTGACTTTACATGATGCTGTTGTGAACTATAGATGAAAGACTATAGAATTGAAGTGTCAAAATAATGAACTTCTTCGAATTGAATCGAATGAATTGCCTGTTGTGATTTCGTCTATATTAGCTCAGAGATGTGTGAGAAAAGGGTGCTAGGCTTATCTTACCTATGTTTTAGATACCAAGGTGTCTAAACAAAAAGATTGAATTGGTGCTTATAGTTTGTGAATATCTGGATGTCTTTCTAGAAGAAATGCCTGGCTTGCCACCAGTCAAAGAAGTTGAATTTGCTATTGAATTAGTTCCAGGAACTTCACCGATATCTATAGCTCTGTATAGAATGGCTCCGACAAAGTTGAAAGAGTTGAAAGCTCAATTGCAAGAGTTAACAGATAGAGGTTTTGCACGACTGAGTTTTTTTCCCTTGGGTGCACTTGTATTGTTCGTAAAGAAGAAAAATAGATCAATGAGAATGTGTATTGATTATAGACAGCTCAATAAGGTTACAATAAAGAATAAGTATTCATTTTCGAGAATAGATAATTTGTTTGATCAATTGAAAGGTGCAACATTGTTTTCAAAAATTGATTTGAGATTGGGTTATTATTAGTTGTGAGTTAAAGACTCAGATGTGCCGAAGACTACCTTCAGAATGAGGTACGGATACTATGAATTTCTAGTTATACCTTTTGGACTAACTAATGCTCCTGCCATTTTTCTGGATTTTATGAATCAGATTTTTAGACTGTATTTAGACAGATTTGTTGTTGTGTTCATTGACGGCATTTTGATCTATTCACGAGATGAGTCTGAGCATGCCGAGCATTTGAAGATTGTGTTGCAAACCTTGAGAGATAAGCAATTGTATGATAAATTTAGCAAATGTGAGTTTTGGCACCGAGAAGTCAGATTTTTGAGACATATTGTATCGACAGATGGCATTCGAGTTGATCCAAGCAAGATTTCTGCAGTTATTGACTAGAAACCACCTAGAAATGTATCTGAGGTTAGAAGTTTTATAGAATTAGTGGATTACTATAGACGCTTTGTAAAAGGGTTCTCGATGATTGCTACACCGATGACTAGATTGCTACAGAAAGATGTCATGTTTGAATGGTCTTAGAAATGTCAACAAAGTTTCGGTCAATTAAAAGCATTGTCAACTGAGGCACCAGTGTTGGTTCAACCTGAATCGGGTAAACAATTTGTGATTTATAGCGACACGTCATTAAACAGTTTGGGTTGTGTATTGATGCAAGAGGGAAAAGTCGTAGCTTATACCTCTAGACAATTGAAACAACACAAAAAGAATTATTCGACGTATGATTTACAGTTGGCTGCGATTGTATTTGCATTGAAAATTTGGAGACATCATTTGTACAGTGAAATATGTCACATCTTTACTAGTCATAAAAGCTTAAAGTAAATTATGACTTAAAAAGATTTGAATTTACGACAACGGAGATGACTTGAGTTACTTAAAGACTAATAGTTAGTAATTGATTATCACCCGCGGAAAGCGAATGTAGTCGCGGATGCTTTGAATAGAAAATTGTTGTTTTCTTTGAGAGAAATGAAAACACAGTTGACACTATTTGATGATGGATCAATTCTAGTTGAGCTAAAAGCTAAACTGGTTTTTCTTTAGCAAATTTGCGAAGCTAAGAAATGTGATAGTGAATTGCAAGCTAAAAGATTGCAATGTGAGTCGACTAGTGATTCAGAGTACCAAATCGGATCTGATGATTATTTGATGTTCCGAGATAGAATTTGTGTACCGAAAAATCCAGAGTTGATTTAGAAAATTTTATACAAGGCACATAGTGGTTGCTTATCCGTTCATCCTGGGAGTACCAAAATGTACAATGATTTGAAGAAGTTGTATTGGTGGTCAGGTATGAAATGAGACATTTCTGAGTTTGTATCAAAGTGTTTGATTTATCAGCAAGTGAAAGCCGAACATCAAGTGCCATCGGGTTTGCTTCAGCTTGTGATGATACTAGAGTGGTAATGGGATAGAGTGACTATGAATTTCATATCGAGATTACCTCTGTCTTCGAAGAAAAAAGATGCAATTTGGGTTGTGGTTGATCAAATGACGAAATTCGCACATTTCATTCTGGTACGTACTGATTTTTCGCTTGAAAATTGGCTAAGTTTTACATTTCTGAGATCGTTAGATTGCACAGGGTGCCAATTTCAATTATTTCGGATAGGGATTCGAGGTTTATGTCGCGGTTTTGGAAGAAATTGCAAGAAGCTATGGGTATGAGGTTGAATTTTAGTACAAATTTTCATCTGCAAACTAACGATCAATCTGAACGAGTAATTCAGATTCTTGAAGATATGCTCCGATGTTGTGTTTTAGAGTTCAAAGGTAACTGGGAGAAATATTTGTTGTTGGTTGAATTTGCATATAATAACAGCTTTCAATCGAGCATAAAGATGGCTCCGTATGAAGCATTGTATAGTCGCAAATGTCAAACTCCTTTGTATTGGACCGAGTTGAGTGAGAAAAAGATTCACGGGGTTGATTTGATCCGAGAAACCGAAGAAAAGTGAAAGTAATTCGCGATTGTTTGAAAGCAGCTTCAGATCATCAGAAATCGTATGCGGATTTGAAATGAAAAGATATTGAATTTTAGGTAGGTGATAAAGTATTTCAAAAAGTGTCTCCTTTGAATAAAATACTTCATTTCGGTCGCAAAGGCAAATTAAGTCCGCGATTCATCGGGCCGTATGAGATTATTGAACGAATAAGGCCAGTGGCATATCAGCCAACTTTACCATCGAATTTAGAAAAGATGCATAACATATTTCAATTATCAATGTTGCATCGGTATAGATCCGATCCATCGCATGTTATTTCTCCATCAGATATTGAAATTTAACTCGATATGACATACAACGAAGAACCGATTAGGATTCTAGGTCGAGAGAGTAAAGAATTGAGAAATAAATGCATTGCTTTAGTAAAAGTCTTGTGGCATCATCACGATATCAAAGAGGCTACGTGGGAGCCCGAGGAATCTATGAGAAAACAAACCCTAACCTATTCACGGTAAGATTTTCGGGGACAAAAATCCCTAAAGGGGAGTTATAATAGCCTATTTTTTGTCAAATTGGAACAATGGTTTTGGGACCACAAATCTGAGATCAAAATATTTATTTTATTATTATTTTAATGTTTACAGCATGATAGCATGTAAGTGTGAAAATTTCGTAAAGAAATTTTATCGTTTAAATGGTTAATTTGATAAAAAGGACTAAATCGCGTAAAGTGAAAAAGTGGAGTTCTTTTAGCTAAAGGTATCTAATAGCTATAGAACCTTAAAGTTAAGGTTCTTCAGTCATAATTAGACCATTATTATGATAGTGGATGACAATGGCATGGCATAATTGAAATTTTGAATTACTAATAAGGTTAAATAGGTAATTAAGCAATTAAAGGTTAATTAAATAAAACAAAATCCATTTTATATTATCATCATCTTCTTTAGCCGAATTTGGCAAGAAGAAAAGCCAAAGTTCTAGGTTTTCTATTCGGCCTTGGTTAAATTGCTCATTAAGGTATGGTTTTTGTCTCGTTTTTAATGATTTCTATGTTTTTGAGATCATTATAGCTAGTATTAGCTAGCCTAGGGACAATTTTGCAAAACTGTTAAAGATTTTGAATGATGCCATTGATGAATACATGTGTATTTTGAATTTTCTTGATAGATTATGAATGTTTGTTGATAGATATACAAGTTTTGTAAAGTGATTTTTGGTGAAAATGCAAAATATGGATTAAATTGTGAAATGTGTAAAGTTTAGGGGCAAATGTGTAAAATAGCCCTAATGTATATTTTGGATTGAATTGAATAAATAGTTGATTAAAGGAGTTAATTTTGAATATTTTTAGATCAAGAAAAATAGAATTCGAATCAAGATCGGGCAAAAACGAAAGTTATCGACTAAACGACTTATTTCATCGTTTACACATTCGAGGTAAGTTCGTATGGAATAAGCTTTGTTATAATTATACTTTAAATGCTTTGATATTGCATAAATTGTGTATATGAGACTACAGTTATATTTGATGACAATTTGGTTATATATGGCACTTAGTGTGCGATTCGAGATAGGTTCAGCTATATATGGCACTAGTGTGCGATTCAAGATAGCTTCGGCTATGTACGGCACTTAGTGTGTGATTTGAGATAGCTTCGGATTAGTGTGCGAGATTTAAATAGCTTCTACTATGTATTGGCATTTGGTGTGCGAGAATTTGAGTATTTGACATTTGTTCGTTTGGGTATGAGTTTATTATGGATTGGTTCAGGTATGTATATGAATCCGACGAGCTTTAAATTGAAGAAGTTAGGAAGTATGCATACAAGTATATGATTAAGCATGTGGAAGGTTTGTTAGTATTTATGAATTATGTATTAACAAGTCAAATTGATGAATTATGTATTTATGATTAGTTGATTTTATTTTATACGAGCTTACTAAGCTATAAAGCTTACTTTGTTTATTTTTCTCATGTTTTATATTGATTTCAAAGCTAGCTCAAATCTGGAAATTGTCAAAGACTACGTCACACTATCCAACCATCACTTTGGTACTTTTGAGCTTTTGGTTTGGTCATATGGCATGTATAGGATTATGGTCATTTTGATATGTATCTTGGTAGTGGGTTTTTCTATTTCAAATGGTTTATGAATGGTTATGTTTTGGTTTGTACATATGTAACCATGAGACTTGGCTTAATTTGGCTAATTTGGTTATGTATATATAAGTGTGCATATAGTTTATGTAACACCCCAAACCCGTGACCGTCACCGGATTTGAACACGTGGTGTTACCGGGCTTACTTCCCTTATTTCTCTCTTTGTAATATCTGATTGCTGTTCCAGGCAGGCTAGCTAACTGCGTCACTGTCGCCTTAAAAATCATATCTCGAGTTTCAAAACTCGGAAACTGATTCCGTAAATTTTCCCTCAATTTAGACTCATATATCTATCCATGGATTTATTTCTAGAATTTTTGGTCGGGCCAATTGGTACAGTTTATTAGTTAAAGCCACCCATGTTACAGGAGTCGACTACACTGACCTTCGCGCGTTACAACTTGAATATCTCTCTGTACAGAGCTTTAATACTGGTTCCGTTTGTTTCTAATGAAACTAGACTCAAAATGGAATCTGAACATATAAGCATGACTTCTAATTATTTCTGGATAATTTATAATAAATTTTCAAAGTCGAGACAGGGGACCCAGAAACCATTCTGGCCCTGTCTCACGAGAACTTTAATATCTCTCAGTATACTGCTCATATGGTCGTTTTGTTTCGTCCATATTAAAATAGATTCATCAAGGTTAAATTTCATAATTTATTCACTATTTAATTCTACTTCTACTATTTTTAGTGATTTTTTCAATCTCATCTCACTGCTGCTGTCCGCAATGAGCTACTGCGATGAGACTATGCCAATTTCATGAATCTTTCCTTGGCCTTACTAATCATCCATCATACATGACACAAATTATGGCCACCTTATCAAAATAAAAGTTTCTAAGACTCGTGGCTATAGGTTCTAGCATCCCACTCGACGACCACATAGGCCATTTTCACATGGCTTAAAGTTTACAACCCACAATTCAACAAAACATAATAGCCTATACATGCCAAATGTTCTCCTAGTTCAACTACGAAGACAATACCAAAAGGTTTCCAGCCGGTGTGATGACTTCAACGACGGTTCCTAGCACGCAACAATACGAGTCCAAGAGACCTAAAATGGGTGACAAGAAAACACCGGGTGAGTTTATAACTCAGTAAGTCATAAGCATTCATCAACCATCCATTAGTAAAATTTTCACAACATGAAATAGTAAACGAGGCTAGGTACTTCATCCATATCGGAACTATACCATAATTCCTCGGACCTTTCGGTTCAATCTCATTCCAAGTCATACATCCACATTTCATATTCTATACAATAAGATAATTGAGGCATTTTTACACACCAACTCATTCACACCACAATCATACAATTGCAATCATCACATAGATTTAAAGCTTACCACGCTCAACCCCGAGCAAGAACGTATTGCCTATTCGTCATGAGCTCAAGGTACTTACCCGATCCGCTGTCCATACTCAACTCGATGGAGACACACCTTCCATATAATTATTCGATCGGAGATATATATATATATATAGAGTACGCACACACAGTGCTTAATACTCGATTTCGAACACTTAGTGCCATGCGATTTAAGCCCGCACACACAGTGCCATACCCTTCGAGCTCGCACACTTAGTGCCATATATTTCCAGCATGCACACTCAGTGCCATATTTTTCCAGCATGCACACTTAGTGCCATATATTTCCAGCATGCACACTTAGTGCCATATATTTCCAGCATGCACACTTAGTGCCAATCTCACACCGTACACTCGTATTGCCCAAGACACTTAGTGCCGAAAGCAACTTTCTACACATTTCACTATTTCTTTTACATTCAACAAATGTCATCATTCCATACACATACATTTTCATTTGTAAATATATATATCATCCCATTAAACACAATTGCATAAATTTTAAAATCATTTAAGCAATATCAAATACGTGCTTAATGACTTACCTTGTTTGGGGTAGAACGGTTCCAAATCGGCTACTCGTTTGCTTTCTCCTTTCCTTTGTCCAATTTAGTTCCCCTTTGCTCTTGAGCTAAATCAAACAATTTACCTCTCCATCAAACACAAACATACGGCATTCACATGCATTATTATGATTATTGCCGAATACTTAACACAACTAAGCTGAAAATTTACTCAATCTCATCTTAATTTATTGCTACTTATTTATCAAAATTTCCAATACAAGGTATTTAACACCTATGCCCATTTATACCCCATATGGCCGAATGCTTCATTCATTACCCAATTAACCATTCAACAATTTTCAACCTCATTACCACCCTTTTTATGTCTAATTGTTTAAATACCCTCAAGCTCATTCACAAGTACTATTATACATCTCATTAAGCATTAATCATTTTGCAACATAAATTCTATAGCATGGCCGAATACTCATGCACACACACACATAACAACAAGAACTCAATGGCACAAAATTTCCTTTTTGTTAAACATTCGAACTCACTCATCTCCATGCTTTCATCACAACAACATCAAAACACTCACCAAGGAGACAACATTCATGGCGAAATTTAACTCACCTAACAACCTAGTTTCGATTCAAGATTCAAGGAAAATTTTGAACCAATCCTCCAAATCATGCATGCATTTTCAAGAGTGGCATAAAACATACCTTCTTGTATCAAAACACCTTAGTCTAGTAAGCTCCCATGGCTGATTTTCTCAAGCTTTTCCCCCTTTCTTCTTAGTATATTCGCCAAGCAAGAAAAAGATGAGAGAATGGACACTTTTTTTTCTCTTTGTTTTCATCATATCCCTTTTTTTCAATTTCATTTCTTTATTCTTTCAAGCATAATCCATTAACTAAACATGTTTGAAACATGTTTTCCCTTGCCCATCACTCTTGACATGGCCGCCACTAACCTTAGGAATGGGCTATTTGACATGCAAGTCCATTTATTTTACTTCATCCTTTTATTAATCTCTTAAAATTAGCCACATATATTTAAATCCTTTCACATGAGTCCTTTTCCTTCAATTCACAATCAAATTAACTAAATCAAAGAATTCAAAATTCACACATGCATTTTCACATATTCTAGACAATAAATATTACGTTCGAACATGTCGGTGACTCGGTTTAGCGGTCCGAAACCACTTCCGACTATGGTCAATTTTGGGATGTCACAACTCTCCCCACTTAAGAAATTTTCGTCCCGAAAATCTTACCGTAAATAGGCTCGGTATCGCTCTTTCATAGAGTCCTCAAGTTCCCAAGTGGCTTCTTCCATTCCGTGTTTATGCCACAACACCTTCACTAACGGGATTTTCCTATTATGCAACTCTTTTACTTCACGCCTCATAATGCGAACCGGTTCCTCTTCATAGCTCAAATTAGGTGAATCTCAATCTCGATGGAGCGATTACGTGCGATGGATCGACCTATATCGTCAAGCATTGAGACATGAAAACGTTAGAATCTTTTCGAGCTCGGGGCAAAATTAATCGATATGCGATCGCCCAACTCGTTCGGATACTTCATATGGCCCGATGAACCTCGGACTCAATTTGCCCTTACGACCAAATCTAAGCACCTTCTTCCAAGGTGAAACTTTGAGAAAGACCTTGTCTCCAACCCGATATTCAATATCTTTTCTTTTCAAATCCGATACGACTTTTGGCGATCCGGCGACTTTCAAACTTTTGCTCGGCATCCTTAACCAAATCAACCTCAAGAATTTACCTTCACTAAGTTCACCCGAATAATGGGGTACGGCATTTACGACCGCATAAAGCCTCGTAAGGCGCCATCTTAATACTTGATTGAAAGCTATTGTTGTAGCGAATTCAATCAAAGGCAAATACCGCTTCCCATGAACCACTAAACTCAAGGATGCAACATCTCAACATATCCTCGAGTATTTGAATTATCCGTTCGGATTGACCATCGGTTTGGGGGTGAAAGGCGGTGCTGAAATTCAACTTGGTACCCAAAGCTTCTTGCAACTTCTTCCAAAATCGCGAGGTAAATCTCGGATCTCTATCCGACACGATGGAAATAGGCACCCCGTGTAGTCTCACAATCTGAGAAACATACAATTCGGCTAGTTTGTCCATTGAAAAATCCGTACGTACGGGGACAAAGTGAGCCGACTTAGTCAATCTATCTACAACGACCCAAATCGCATCCTTCTTACTTGTCGACAATGGCGGTCGGATACAAAGTCCATTGTGACTCGATCCCATTTCCACTCGGGTATCGTGATCGGTGAAGTAATCTCAAGGCACTTGATGTTCGCTTTCACTTGTTGACATATTAAACATCTCAAACAAAATCGAGATGTCTCGTTTCATACCATGCCACCAAAACCGACGTTTCAAATCGTTGTACATCTTCGTACTCCCGGGTGGATTGCCATTCGGCTACAATGGGCTTCGTTCGAATTATCGAAATAAGTTCGAATTCTTTGGAACACACAGACGACTTCGAACCTCAAACAATCGTCATCATCAATTTGAAACTCCGATTCCTTGTTCGAACACACTCACCCGCTTTGCAAGCAACTCCTCATCAACTTTACGAGCTTCCGAATTTGATGAGCCAACAATGGTTTGGCCTTTAATTCGACTACTAACACATTGTCGGGTAGGATAGACAAGTGTACATTCATCGTCAGAAAACAAACAAAGTGATTTCCGACTTAAGGCATCCGCAACCACATTAGCCTTTCCGGGTGATAATCAATGACGAGCTCGTAATCTTTTAACAACTCGAGCCATCGCCTTTGTCGCAGATTTAAGTCTCTTTGGGTCATCAAATATTTGAGACTTTTGTGATCCGAATACACATGGCACTTCTCACCAAATAAGTAATGTCGCCATATCTTTAAGGCGAATACGATGGCGACCAATTCGAGATCATGGGTCGATAATTTTTCTCATGTGGCTTTAATTGTCTCGACGCATAGGCCACAACTCGCCCTTCTTGCATCAATACGCAACCCAACCCAAGTAGGGATGCGTCACTATAAATGACAAACTCTTTGCCCGATTCGGGTTGCACTAGGATTGGGGCTTCACCAAATAAGTTTTCAGTTGATCGAAACTCTTCGACATTTCTCCGTCCATTCAACTTAACATCCTTTTGGAGTAAGCTTCGTCATTGGCGTGGCTATCGTTGAGAAACCTTTACAAATCGTTGGTAATAACCGCAAGCCCCAAAAAGCTCGAACCTCAATAATATTTCTGAGGCTTCCAATTAAGTATGGCTAAAATTTTATTCGGTCGACTCGAATACCGATGCGAGATATCACATGACCCAAGAAGCTAACCTCCTCAACCGAACTCACACTTGTGAACTTAGCATATAACCGCTTATCCGTAAAATTCGCAACACTATCCTCGGTGTTCAGCGTGTTCGGTCTCATTTTGCGAATAGACCAAAATGTCATCAATGAAGACAACTACGAACCGATCCAGATATGGTCTGAAGATCCGATTCATCAAATCCATAAATACCGCAGGGGCATTAGTAAGCCCAAACGGCATCACTAGGAACTCGTAGTGACCATATCTCGCTCAAGGCGCTTGGAGTGCGTCCAATCTCAATTCTCAATCGATAATAGCCCGATCTCGGATCTATTTTCAAAACACCGAGGCTCCTTCAGTTGATCGAACAAATCATCGATACGCGTAATGGATATTTGTTCTTTATCGCCGCTTTATTAAGTCGACGATAGTCGATGCACAACCTCATGGTTCCATCCTTCTTTTCACAAACAACACGGCGCACCCAAGGCGAAAAACTAAGGCGAGCAAAACCTCTATCCACCAATTCTTGCAACCGAGCTTTCAACTCCTTTAATTCCGTTGGTGCCATACGATCTGAGCTATCGAAATTGGAGTGGTACCGGTACCAATTCGATGCCAAACTCTATTTCCCGAACAGTGGCAAACCCGCAATTCTTCGTGGAAAACATCCGGTATTCACAAACCATCGCACAGATTCGGGTTTCTTTTCGACTCCTTGTCATCGAGCACATACGCAAGGTACGCCGCACCCTTTTCTTACATATTTCTGGGCCAACATTGTTGATATTACAGCTGGCAACCCCTTTAAGTCCGTAGACTCAACCCGAATTATCTCGTTATTCGCGCACCTCAGATCGATAGTCTTGCTTTTGCAATTTACAACCGCATCGTGCGTGGTCAACCAATCCAAACCAAGAATAACGTCGAATTCGTCGAACGGAAAAAGCATCAAGTCCGCCGGAAAACAAGAACCTCGAAACACTAGGGGACTTTTCTTACACACTTTGTTGACATGCACGTAATGACCCAAGGGGTTTGACACCCGAATTACAAACTCAGTAGACTCAATAGGCAAAGTCTTACTGGATGCTAAGGTTTCGCATATATAAGAATGAGTAGAACCAGGGTCAATCAAAGCAATCACATTAGTATCGAAAAGAGTGAAAGTACCGGTGATAACGTCAGGGGAGGATGCCTCCTCTCGTGCGCGGATGGCATATGCTCTAGCAGGAGCGCGGGCCTCAGATCAAACAGCCGTATCAGAGGCTCCTCTCTGATTGCCACCCCTACCTCCAGAAATTCTCGGGGGCCTACCTCTAGCCATTGTTCCACTAGGTCTTGCACCTTGCATCTTATTCTTCTCGTCTAGCTCCGTGCAATCTCTAATGAAGTGGTCCTTCAAACCGCATCCATAACAGGCCCTATTAACAGACTTACCCCAACATTCACCTAGGTGTCGTCTCCCACATTGGGGGCATTCAAGTCTCTCTTGACGATTGTTGCCCACACTAGCTACCGAAGTAGCTCGGGAGTCCGTCGACGGTCGGGCTCTAATGGAAATTCCCATAGTCGCCCTCAACTTACTGGTGTCCTCCCTGAACCTCTTTACAGCTGATAACGGAGCTTTACTCATTGATCTTTTACGGTAATCTCTTGCTTCAAATTCAGCCTTCTTCTTCTCCTTCCCAAGTTCTTCCGCCTTGCAGGCTCGTTCGACTAGTGTCACGAACTCCTTTATCTCCAAAATTCCCACTAGTAACTTTAACTCTTCATTCAATCCTTCTTCAAATCTTTTGCACATAGCAACCTCATCAGCCACATACTCCCGGGCATACCGACTAAGTCTTACGAACTCATGTTCGTATTCAGATACGGACATCCGGCCTTGCTTGAGTTCCAAGAATTCCTTACGCTTCTGATCGATGAACCGTTGACTAATGTATTTCTTTCGAAATTTGAATTGAAAGAAATCCCAAGTAACTTGTTCATTTGGGACTATGGAAATTAAAGTCCTCCACCAATAGTAACCTGAGTCTCGCAACAAGGATATAGCACACTTAAGACATTCATCGGGTGTGCATGACAGTTCATCTAACACCCAAATGGTGTTATCGAGCCAGAATTCGGCTCTTTCAAAGATCATCGATGACTATGGCCTTGAACTCCTCGGCCCGCTTCCTAATCAAGTCTACAGTGGTTTGCTTAGCCTCACAGGATCAAGAACTAGAGGCATTGTAGACTCTTGGGGCAGAGTATTTAAATTCGGGAATGGTTGGACAGTAGGGTTGGTTCGGGCATATTGTGCGACCCACTCATTCATCATGGTGAAGAAGGCTTGTTTCACCCTTCATTTTGATTATTCGCGGATGATCGAGGCTCAACAGCGGTGTCCCTTGCGCGGAGCAGCCGCTACACTTTCAAAGTCATCCGCCAAGGGTCTCTATCCTGCTCCATTGCTAATCAAAACAAAAATTTCAACCGTCAAGTCATCACATTATTAAGCACTAACAATTTGGCATGTATAGCTAGACTCACACGCCTATGGTAGTCCTAGAACCGACTAAACCATAGCTCTGGTACCAATAAAATGTAACACCCCAAACCCGTGACCGTCACCGGATTTGAACACGTGGTGTTACCCGCTTACTTCCTTATTTCTCTCTTTGTAATATCTTATTGTTGTTCCAGCAAAGCTAGCTAATCAAGTCCACTGTCGCCTTAAAAATCATATCTCAATTTAGACTCATATATCTATCCATGTATTTATTTCTAGAATTTTTGGTCGGGCCAATTGGTACAGTTTATTAGTTAAAGTCACCCATGTTCCAGAAGTCGACTACACTGACCTTCGCGAGTTACAACTTGAATATCTCTCTGTACAGAGCTTTAATACTGGTACCGTTTGCTTCTAATGAAACTAGACTCAAAATGGAATCTGAACATATAAGGCATAACTTCTAATTCTTTCTAGATAATTTATAGTAAATTTTCAAAGTCGCGACAGGGGACCCAGAAACCGTTCTGGCCCTGTCTCACGAGAACTTTAATATCTCTCAGTATACTGCTCATATGGTCGTTTCGTTTCGTCCATATTAAAATAGATTCATCAAGGTTAAATTTCATAATTTATTCACTATTTAATTCTACTTCTACTATTTTTAGTGATTTTTTCAATATCATCTCTCTGCTGCTGTCATAGCGAATCTTTGCGCAGAGACTATGCCAATTTCATGAATCTTTCCTTGGCCTTACTAATCATCCATCATACATGACACAAATTATGGCCACCTTATCAAAATAAAAGTTTCTAAGACTCGTGGCTATAGGTTCTAGCATCCCACTCGACGACCGCATAGGCCATTTTCACATGGCTTAAAGTTTACAACCCACAATTCAACAAAACATAATAGCCTATACATGCCAAATGTTCTCCTAGTTCAATTACGAAGACAATACCAAAAGGTTTCCAGCCGGTGTGATGACTTCAACGACGGTTCCGAAACGCAACAATACGAGTCCAAGAGACCTAAAATGGGTGACAAGAAAACACCGGTGAGTTTATAACTCAAGAAGTCATAAGCATTCATCAACCATCCATTAGTAAAATTTTTACAACATGAAACAAGAACGAGGCTAGGTACTTCATCCATATCGAACTATACCATAATTCCTCGGACCTTTCGGTTCAATCTCATTCCAAGTCATACATCCACATTTCATATTCTATACAATAAGATAATTGAGGCATTTTACACACCAACTCATTCACACCACAATCATACAATTGCAATCATCACATAGATTTAAAGCTTACCACGCTCAACCCCGAGCAAGAACGTATTGCCTATTCGTCATGAGCTCAAGGTACTTACCCGATCCGCTGTCCATACTCAACTCGATGGAGACACACCCTCCATATAATTGTTCGATCGGAGATATATATATATATAGAGTACGCACACACGTGCTTAATACTCGATTTCGCACACTTAGTGCCATGCGATTTAAGCCCGCACACACAAAGGCCATACCCTTCGAGCTCGCACACTTAGTGCCATATATTTCCAGATGCACACTCAAGTGCCATATTTTTCCAGCATGCACACTTAGTGCCATATATTTCCAGCATGCACACTTAGTGCCATATATTTCCAGCATGCACACTTAGTGCCATATATTTCAAAGATGCACACTTAGTGCCAATCTCGTCACCGTACACTCAGATTGTTCGCACACTTAGTGCCGAAAGCAACTTTCTACACATTTCACTATTTCTTTTACATTCAACAAATGTCATCATTCCATACACATACATTTTCATTTGTAAATATATATATCATCCCATTAAACACAATTGCATAAATTTTACAATCATTTAAGCAATATCAAATACGTGCTTAATGACTTACCTTGTTTGGGGTAGAACGGTTCCAAATCGGCTACTCGTTTGTTTTCTCCTTTCCTTTGTCCAATTTAGTTCCCCTTTGCTCTTGAGCTAAATCAAACAATTTACCTCTCCATCAAACACAAACATACGGCATTCACATGCATTATTATGATTATTGCCGAATACTTAACACAACTAAGCTGAAAATTTACTCAATCTCATCTTAATTTATTGCTACTTATTTATCAAAATTTCCAATACAAGGTATTTAACACCTATGCCCATTTATACCCCATATGGCGAATGCTTCATTCATTACCCAATTAACCATTCAACAATTTTCAACCTCATTACCACCCTTTTTATGTCTAATTGTTTAAATACCCTCAAGCTCATTCACAAGTACTATTATACATCTCATTAAGCATTAATCATTTTGCAACATAAATTCTATAGCATGGCCGAATACTCATGCACACACACACATAACAACAAGAACTCAATGGCACAAAATTTCCTTTTGTTAAACATTCGAACTCACTCATCTCCATGCTTTCATCACAACAACATCAAAACACTCACCAAGGGAGACAACATTCATGGTCAAATTTAACTCACCTTACAACCTAGTTTCGATTCAAGATTCAAGGAAAATTTTGAACCAATCCTCCAAATCATGCATGCATTTTCAAGAGTGGCATAAAACATACCTTCTTGTATCAAAACACCTTAGTCTAGTAAGCTCCCATGGCTGATTTTCTCAAGCTTTTTCCCCTTTCTTCTTAGTATATTCGCCAAGCAAGAAAAAGATGAGAGGATGGACACTTTTTTTTTCTCTTTTGTTTTCATCATATCCCTTTTTTTTTTCAATTTCATTTCTTTATTCTTTCAAGCATAATCCATTAACTAAACATGTTTGAAACATGTTTTCCCTTGCCCATCACTCTTGACATGGCCGGCCACTAACCTTAGGAATGGGCTATTTGACATGCAAGTCCATTTATTTTACTTCATCCTTTTATTAATCTCTTAAAATTAGCCACATATATTTAAATCCTTTCACATGAGTCCTTTTTCCTTCAATTCACAATCAAATTAACTAAATCAAAGAATTCAAAATTCACACATGCATTTTCACATATTCTAGACAATAAATATTACGTTCGAACATGTCGGTGACTCGGTTTAGCGGTCCCGAAACCACTTCCCGACTATGGTCAATTTTGGGATGTCACAGTTTATATTGAGTGATTGAAGTTGGTTTGAAATGTTATTGATAGTTGGTATTATAGATGTCAAATGGTTGATAATTGAGAAGCTATGTGCTAGTAAATTGATGTATGATGATACATGTTTGGAAAATGTTTAATTAGATGATTTTAATATGTAAAGCTGTTATGATCTAAATGAGTAAAACATGATGTAGTAAGCGAGCTAGTTGTTGGAGTTGAAATGGTACCTTCTAGTCTTGATTTTGGTTGAATTGGATGACCATTCATGTTATGAGTTAGTACCATTTGAATTGTATAGGTCTGCAAAAAATTTAGGTGGCAAATTGGCTTGGTAAATAGCCTATTTTCGTCCACATGGGCATATGTCTCAATCGTGTGTGACACACAATCTTGTTATACGGTTGTGTGTCCTCTCGTGTTGAAATTTAAATCAAGTCAGTATGCTCCATATGGCCTCACACACTAGCGTGTGACTTGGCTGTGTGGCATAAGTTAGTATACCCTACAGGTTTGGCACGGCCTAGTACATGGCCGAGGACACGGGCATGTGTGGCCATTTTTAGGGCACATGGGATAGCCACACGGGCATCTGTGTTGGTAGTGTGACCCAGGCTAGAGAGTTACATGGGGTAGGACACAGGCTGGGACACAGCCATGTGCTCCCATTTCGAATGTCCACACATCCTATGACACGGGCGTGTCTAGTGGCCGTGTGAGACACACGGCTTGGCCACACGGGCGTGTGTCCCCTATTTTGATAAATATTTTCTATGTGTTTCAAATGTTTCTAAAGATATCAGTTTAGTCCCGAACCAAATCCAATGTACGTTTAGGGCCTCGTAGGCTCGTATTTGAGACAAATTGATTGAGTTTGAATGATGAATGTATGAAATGATGTTATGTTAGTTAAATGGTTGTTTAATTGTTCTGTAACTTCGGTAATACTCTGTAACCCTATTCTGGCGTTGAACACGGGTGAGGGATGTTACATGGCTAGCTCTGCCTCGATGGTCACTTCTCTGATGAGTCTAAATATGTAGCTCTAATACCAACCAATGTAGCACTCAAACCCAGTCGGAAAGGGTTGACCCGAATCCAACGTGTCACATTAGCCATCGAAGTGACTTTCCATTAACTCCCAACCAAACCTCCAACACGCCACTTATACATAGCACACGAACATAGTGTTAATCATCAACTAAGCAGCAGAAGCACACACATAAAACACAGGGGTTCGCATGCAAAACACATCAGAGTTCACTACTATGCGAAATAATAATTCCAAACACTTAGAAATATTTATAGGTTCGCATCACAGATAAAGGTTTCGCATCACAATTAGACATAGCTTGCATTCCTTATAATCACAAGAGATCATGGACTAACAAACAAATATAGGTTTTCGTATTAATATAAGCTTGAACAAAACTTGAGTTCACAAAGCACAACAGCTCACATATAATGATTTTTAAATCTTAAGTTCTCAAAATAGTAATAGTTCACTTAACACTTAAATTGCTCATACATCGTAGATTCACTAATTATCAGGCTTCACAAATAAAGAAAAACATGCATCCAAAAAACTATCACAGTTAAGGTTTCACACACATAAATCCATAGGTTTGCACACATGTAAGGGTCTGCAAAGCTAAGGGTGCGTATGTAATTATATCTAAGGTTTTACGTGTAATAATAGTAACACTGCAATGGTACACAAGTAATTTACAAATAGACATGCATGAATAACATCAATTTATTACTTATAAAACAGAATTCAAAATCCATAACAAGTTTGTAGAAATAAAATAAATTTAATAACATGGCATATTGTACCTTTATACTAAGAAAATAATTCGAAAATCAATTAATGTTGTAATTTATTGTTTTAAATAGCATAACAAAAGTCCATCGCCCATCTTTATGGTTCACTTGTATTAGTCAGGTGCCTCATTGGATCATCGACCTCGCCTATGCTACCCGCGATCTACTTACTTAAGAAGTAAGAAACGAGTGGGTGAGTTTGGGGAGAACTTAATGAATAATCAAAAACCATTAGGTTATGCTTAAAAATATTTAAACTCAATGAATAATCAAAAACCATTAGGTTATGCTTAAAAATATTTAATATCAATAGAAGACTTAGTTGAAAAACATTTTTACGTGTTGGGTTCGTAGGTGAGGATTCGAGACCCAGTTCGCATTTGAAAACATATTTTGTGAAAATAGTGTAAAAGCAATGCTTGCAAATCCTTTCTTTCAAAAACTTTTTCTTAAAAAAGGGGCTCGCATTAAAATCTTGCGAGGTCATATTTCTTTCAAAAACCAAATTGAATCTGATTTTATAGCAAAGTCGCAAGATCAGCTCGCACATAACAAATTTCATGAACTAAGTCGGCCTTAGGTCTCATAACTGGTTCATCAAATAGAAGACATCTCTCATGGAATAACTTATATCCAACCTAGTTCGTAAGGAGAATGTAGAATGAGACATATCATAATTCTTACAAAAGCCCATGCTCTTAATGAGTACATAGAGTGAGGCTTACAAAAGCTCATGCCCTTAAAGGGACACGCAGAGTGAGACTCACAATGGGTGAGTACTAGAACGATAGAAATGTGCAAGTGTACACAATCATAACAAGTAATAAAGTGACAAGTATGTCGAGTTATCGTACCCACAGGGACTGCACAAGCAAGTATTTATGAAATGTAAATTTAAGCAACTTGGTAGAGGGAAAATATATTCTTTGGAAAAAAGTGAGCTATAAATTAAAAATTAACTAAGTAATCAACTAAAATGAAAAGTGAAATTCTGATGCACGATTTCTAGAAATGGTTTTAATCAATATGAAATAAGTGTGTTACTTTAATTTTATTCTTTAACTTTGAATTATTAAAACTGTGTTCATGTTGTTACGAATAATTTCATGGAAACTTGGTCTTTTGTTAACTATTGCACATACATATTAAATTAATTAATCTTTCAAACAAATTCCTATGTTGGATTAATTAAAAAATTTTCATAAGCAAGTATAAGACGGAGTGAAGTAAATATATTTCTATACTGAACAATTTAATCACAGCAATATTTCAAGTTATGCAATACAAGAATATTGTTTAATACAATTGCTAATTTAACCCATTTTTACACTTAGTGGATTAAACATGCACCAATTAGATACTCTATCTAATTGAACAAATTATCAAGGCCTATAACAACACAAACTCATTTTTTATAATTTAAGCAAACAGAACACAATCAATCTAACACGAACACGAATTAACTCATTTTAATTAAAATAGAAGCATCAAAACAATAAGTATTCATGTTTATGATCATAAAATAAACTAAAAGGATAAAGAGAAGGGAACTAAAAAGCAAATCTCGGTGAATCTCTAGAGTCAGACTAGAGTGGATCTCTTCCTCTCTGCTTGTTTTGACGATCAACGGCCTTCTAGAATGCTAATTGCTACTCCTCCAGGAGGTGTGTTAGCTCTTTCTCAAAAAGAAAAATTGGAAAAGGAAAGGGGAAAAAAATGAAAAGCAAAGGAGAGTGAAAAAGATAAGTGGTGTAACAACCCTAACTCGTACCTATCGCCGGAATAGGGTTACGAAGTATTACCTTACAATCAAAAACATTTAAACTTAACTTCATTCAATAACATAAAAAAATCATAAACAAATTATATACATAAATTCCATCCTTAAATCGAGCCCTTAAGGCCTTAAATATACCTTAGAAATGATTCGAGACCAATCTGAAACAATTTGGAATATCTTGGAAAAAGTCACAAAATTTTGAAAAACATGTGTCACACAGCTTGTCTCCAAGCCGTGTGCCTCACACGACTAAGAGACACGCCCGTGTCTCATGTCGTGCAACAATTGAACCCATCCTGTGTTCTCACTGTGTAACTCTCTAAGTTGGGTCACACGACCATGTCACACGCCCGTGTGCTAGGCAGTGTAACTCTCGAAATTGCCTTACATGCCTACGTGTCAAGCCGTGTTTTAGGCCATGTAACTCATGACTTGCATGCAAAGGAAACCTCAGATGACACATGGTCGTGTTGCCAGGCCGTGTGTCTCACACGGCTGAGTCACACGCTCGTGTCTCAGACCATGTGAACTCAAAATGTATCTAAAATCTAGTCATTTCCATACAAGTTCATACATGAACATTTAGTCTTTAATGCACATTTTCAAGGCATCAAAACCCTGCCAAAACATACATATATTTGCTATTCCAAAAGTCCTAATTAAACTAACCAATATGCCATTGAAAGGTGCCTCAAATGCAAACATCAAAAAACATATCAACTTTACCTAATTTCAAACATCAGTATCTAGTTCAAAAATTTCCAAAACATACCATAAGTTGACCATAATCAATCCAATTCAAAACATGCAATGTAACACCCTTTACCCGTATTCGTCACCGGAATAGGGTTATGGAGCATTACCGGACTTATTATACAATCGAACATACATTTCTCATACAATTATCAAACTTCAATACAAGTCATTCATAATCCTTCATCAAGTCCCTAATACGAGCCTACAAGGCCCAAAACATACTATAGAAGTGGTTCGGGACTAAACCGATAACTAGGGAAATTTTCAAAAAACTTAGAAAATTTTATTAAATAAAGAGGACACATGCTCGTTTGGCCTGACCGTGTGTCTCACACGGCCAAAGACACGCCCATGTCATAGGTCATATGGACATTCGAAATGGGATCACATGGCTGTGTCCCAGCCTGTGTCAGACCCCCAGTAACTCTTTGACTTGGGTCACATGGCCAACCACATGCCCGTGTGACCGGCCCGTGTGCCCTTCGAAATGGGTTCACACGCCCATGTGCCAAGCCGTGTGCTAGGTCGTGCCAAATCTGTAGGGTATACTAACTTATGCCACATGGCCAAGACACACGCCCGTGTGCTGGCCCGTGTGGAGCATACTGACTTGATTTCTAATTAAATACCAGGGGACACACGGCCGTGTGACTTGTCCGTGTGTCACACACAGTTGAGACACACGCCTGTGTCTCTACCCGTGTTGAAAAAAATAAGCTATTTACCAAGCCATCTTTCTCACCCAAATTTGCATTCCAAATGGCACCTAATATGGCATAAATAGGAATTCAACCAACCTCAACCAAACATAATTCATACCATTTCCATACCAAAAACAGCAAGGCACACAAATACCACATTAGGCTATTCAAATTTTTACCAAATTCACATTCTCAATTCACTTAACTAGTTAACTTCATATATGCACTTTCCTTCATACATCACTTTACCTAAATCACAAGCATACCAATTCTCAATTCTCAATTATATGATACTCAAATTACCAAATGCATAACAAAGGCCATTTCCACATATATATACATCACCAAATATGCCAAAATAAGCCAAATCTCATAGCTATACACAAGACCAAACACTTAACATTTACAAGCCAATTCAATTGGCTAAATTCATTACCAAACCATAAACCAAAACTAACCATAAGTGCTATACATGGCATATAACCAAAACATAAGCTCAAACGGTACCTAAGTGAAAGCTTGATAATGTGATGAGATCTCTAACGATAACCAATCTGAGCTGGCTTCGATAAACACTATAAAACACGGAAAAGTAAACATAGTAAGCTATAAAGCTTAATAAGCTCGTATAGTTAGTAAACTCAACTTACCATACATGTACAATTAATGCAATTAAACATATCATAAATAATTTCATATAGTTCCACAAACCTATCACATGCTCATTCACAAGATTAGATATGAAATTCAAAAGTTTCTGCAATTCAATGCTTGTATGGTTCATGTACATACCTGTACCAACTCATAGCACTCTCATACTTATCCATATCCTTGATATACTCATTGGACCATTTGGAATACTATCGGATACTTGGGAATCTCGCACCCTAAGTGTCAATACATAGTCAAAGCTATCTCAATCTCATATCACATATAATGCTCACCCTCGAGCTATCAACGAGTTTGCTCACACAAGCTGACGGTCATGATGTAGCTACATGGTGCTGCTCACATAAGCTGATGAGGATTTACAACACATGCCGGATAACTCAGCCATCGATAGGACATTCGGACCAACATCCAAATCACATAACCCCTAATGACATGTCATTCGTATCCTAATCTATTCCTAAGGTTCAACCAAGATTTCTTAATGCTGAATCTTTGTCAAATATATCTTCAATGTCATATTTCACAAATAATTTAATAATAAGAATTTAAAACATAATTCTATTAATGCTTATTAACATACAAAGTTACCACGAATGCAAAAATGATGAAATGAATCGATTAGTCCAACATTTTGTTTTTCCCCCGATCTAAATCTGAATTTCACTTTTCTTGATCTATATGTAATCAAAATTAACTTATTTAATTATCATTCTATTCAATTTAGCCCAAAATACATATTATGGCAACTTTACACCTTTGCCCCTAATATTTCAACATTTTTACAATTTAGTCCTTATCTCATAAAAACACAAATTCATGCAATTAGGCCCCTACCCATGCTAGCCGAATTTCATATAGCCCCAAAGTAGTCCATATTTTTCATTTATTTCACAATTTAACTACAAAATTTATTCATTTCACAATTTAATCCCTAATTAACAATTTTATCAAAAATCACTTTACAAATGTTGTTTACCTAACAACAAGCATACATTTTCTATCATCAAACATCAAAATACACATGTATTCATCAATGGAAATATAACACCTCTAACCCATAACCGTCGCTGAAATAGGTTAAGAGGCATTATCGAACTTATAACTTAATTCAGAACAATTATTTATCAAATGTCATCTCATTTTAGTAATTATCATTCATTCATAATCAATATTTACCCAAATCAAGCATAGAAAGCTTTAATCATGTATTCAAGACTAAATCCTAACATATTAAAAATTTCAGAAACTTAGAAAAATTTTCACATTTCATGTGTCACACGCCAGTGTGAACAGGCCGTGTGCCTCATACGGTTACCAGACACACCCGTGTCACAGGCCTTGTGAAAACAGGACATACATACTGACTTGTACCATACGTCGAGGATACGTCCATGTGCCAGGCCATGGGAAAATTAGGGAGGTTACAGAGTTGGGTCACGCGGCTAGCCACACGCCCATGTGCCAACCCGTGTACCACACATGGCTTGTAGACACGCTCGTGTCAAACCTGTAGGGTATGCTGACTTTAATTCGAAAGGGCACCTTAGAGGACACACGGCCTTGTAGCGTGACAGTGTGTTGCACATGGCTGAGACACATGCCCGTGTCCCTGCCCATGTCGAAAAAAATAGGCTATTTACAAAGCCATTTTGCCACCTTAAAAACACAAGCATTTATAAGCATAATTGACCACATTTTTACAGCTCAATAGGCACCTAAAATACTCATTTTAGTACGCATTATAAGCCATATTAAACCTACCAATTACATATCCAAATACCTATCTAATAACATGCATAATCCATTCATTAAACAAACACATATTAGGACTTTACTTACATAATTTCATCCAATCATTCCTTACCCAAAACACACCATAATTGAGCACTTCAATTCAACCAAAACATAACATCAAAATAAGCCAAATTACATGGCTTACTTATACAAAAAATATACCAAAATCATGATATCAAGTAAAATAACTATCATTCTTTAAATTATCCTATACATGCCATATTTACAAATTCACAAGTTCAAAAGTACCAATCGGAAATTGGTTAGTGTGATGTGCAGCTCCAACTTGTCTGAAACAAGAGAGCTAACGAACCTCTATAAAACATAGAAAAAGAAGTAGAGTAACCATTATAGCTTAGTAAGCTTGTATAATTTAGAATTAAACTTACCATTATACATAATCAAAGAAATACAAAAATGCAACCAATTCAATTAACCAGAACCTAAACACAAGTATTCATCACATATTAGTCATTGTAAAAATATATGAAACCATCCATTAATACAACGCTTATCATCATTCCAAATTCATATATCATGTATAACATTAGTAACATTTATAAACCGTAACTCATCCGTATAACATTATTTAGGGCCGTTGAACCTATTAGAACTTCAAAGGATAATCAAGTGAGCAATGTTAGAAATCCATCAATTCATTATCATATATGCTCTTTTGAGCCATGATTGGTAAGCTCCTCCTGAGCTACTAAATAGTAAACTCTATTAAGCTAAAACAGTAAGCTTTATCGAGTTGAAAAATAAGCTCATACGAGCTTAAACAGTAAGCTCTATCAAGCTGAAACCAGTAAGCTCTCTCAAGCTGATATATCGATAAGCTCATATGAGCTGTGGTGAGTCCGCAACAAATGCAGGAGCTTGACCAAAACGGTAATCCTAGTATTATGTCACTCGTATCCAATGAATTCATATGGTTCATATAGAGCTCAGTAACATACACATTAAATCATTAAATCATTCATACTTCAAGTATTTCAATTATACATATTCATTTCAATAATTACAAGTATAGAAAAGTTCGATTCTAATTATATAAACTTACCTTGAGTTGCTCGAATGAAAACTATCGTCTATTTGTCAACCTTTCTTTTTCCCCTATCTAGTTCCAGTATTTGTTTATCTTGATCTATATAATATCAAATTAACTCATTCGAACTTCCATTCAATTCGATTTAACCTAAAACATTCATTTTGGCTAATTTACAATTTTACCCCTAGACTTTTAACTACTTTGCAATTTAGTCCTTAATATATAAAAATGCAAAATTACACAATTAAACCATAATCCCATGGTAGCCGAATTTCATAGGGACTTCTAGTAGCCCATTTCTTTCATTAATTCACACTTTTAACCACCACATTTTTTAACTTCACAATTAAATCCCTATTTGACATTTTTATCAAAAATCACTTTATAAAACTTGTATATTTATCATTAAACCTTCATAATCATCCATTAAACATCAAAGAACTCATGTATTCAATAATGGAACTTTTTTAAAATCATGAACAAATTCAAAAATTAAAGCATGGGCTAGCTAGAATACGAAGCAACGATCTCAAAAACGTAGAAATCAATAAAATCGAATAAAAAAATGAGCTTACATGTAAGGATGAACTCTAGCCGAACCTTCAAGATTCAAATATGGTGTTTCTTTGTTTCATTTTCGGTGGATGATGATAATTAGGAAGAAAACCATTTGTTTTTATTAATTTTGTTAGGTTATTTAATAATTTACCATATTAACCTTATAAATATAACTTATAAATCACTTAAATCATGGACATAATGTCCACTAACCTTAATCATGGTATAATAACATTATAAGGACCTTTTATTTAATAAATCATAGCAATTAAACACTTTTAACAATTAGAATTCAACTTTTACGCGTAACGCGATTTAGTCATTTTTACCAAATTAAGCATTTAAATAGTAAAATTTCTTTACGAAACTTTCACATAATTAATCTATCATGCTGTAGACCTTATTAAAATAATAAAATAAATATTTTGACTTCAGATTTGTGGTCCCAAAACTAATATTTTGATTTGACCTAAAAATGGGCTGTTACAACTCTCCCCTTTAGGGATTTTTGTCCTCGAAAATCTTTCCGGTAAAGAGGTTAGGGTACTGTTTTCGCATAGCTTCTTTGGGTTCCCACATAGCTTCCTCAAGCTCATGTTTATGCGAAAGAACCTTCACTAGAGCTATACGTTTATTTCTCAATTCTTTAATCTCACGAGCCATAATTCTGATTGGTTCTTCGTTATATGTCAAATTAGCTTGTATTTCAACATCTATCAGTGAGATCAGAAGTGACGGATCAGATCTGTATCAATGTAGCATAGAAACATGAAAGACATATGAATCTTTTCAAGTTCTAACGGTAAAGCTAGTCGATATGCTACAGGCCCTATTCTCCCAGTAATCTCACACGGCCCGATAAACGAGGACTCAACTTTCTTTTATGACCGAATAGAAGAACCTTTTTCCACAGTGATACTTTTAAAAACACTCTGTCTCTGACTTGAAATTCAATTTCTCTACGTTTCAAATCTACATAGGATTTCTGTCGATCTGAAGCTGCTTTTAAACTTTCTCAAATCATTTTCACTTTTTCTTTAATCTCTCTGATCAATTCAACCCCATGAATCTTTTTCTCACTCAATTCAGTCCAGTATAGCGGAGTTCGACATTTGCGGCCATATAAAGCTTAGTACGGTGCCTTCTTTATACTCGTTTGGAAACTGTTGTTATACACAAATTCAATCAAAGGTAAATATTTTTCCCAATTGCCTTCAAACTCTAGAATACAACCTCTCAACATGTCATCAAGAATTTGAATAACTCTTTCATTCTGACCATCAGTTTGAGGGTGAAAAGTAGTACTGAAATTCAATTTTGTACCTAAGGCTTCTTTCAATTTCTTCCAAAATCGCGACATAAATCTCAGATCTCTATCAAAAATAATAGATAATGGAACACCATGTGTAACACCCTTAACCCGTATCCGTCGCTGGAATAGGGTTACAAGGCATTGCCGATCAATGCACATCATTCACATACATAACGAATTCATTTATGCATTCATATATAAAACTCATTCAAATCATTCACATTGTCCCTTATATTGCTCTATGAGACCTTAAAAGATGCTTAGAAGAGGTTTGGGACTAAACAGATAACATTTGCAAACTTTGGGAAATATAAAAAGTTTTCAAACATTTAAGGGTCACACGCCTGTGTGAACAAGTCGTGTGCCTCACACGGCTACCAGACACGCTCTTGTCACAGGCCTTGTGAAAATAGGGCATACATAATAACTTGTACAACACGGCTAAAGACATGCCCGTATGCCATGGCGATGGGAAAATTACGAAGGTTACTGACTTGGCCACACGGCCTGTAACACCCCTTACCCGAGACCGTCACTGAAGTCTAGCACAAGGCGTTACCAGACTTACCTTACCTGTTTGGGGCATAAAAAAATTTACTTTTTTAAAAAAATATTAATTCGCTCACATTCATCCAATAAATCCCTAAAAAGGGCCCTCGAGGGCCTAAAAAGTGCAATTAGAACGGTTCGGGACTGAACCGAGAACATTAAAAATTTTTCGATTACTTACACAAATCTAAACAATTTATTTCACTATTCATAATAAAGCTGACCATCTGCATAATAGTCACTAAATTAATTATAACTCGAGTTACGAAACTCAAAATTTAAATCAGTAAATTTTCTCTGAATCTAGACTCACATATCTTATCATAAGTTTTTCAGAATTTTTGGTTTGGCCAATTAGTACAGTTTATTTATTATGTAACACCCCAAACCCAGCCCAGACGTTATGGCCGAATCTGACATGCCACATTGAAGTTAAAAATCCATGTTTCATTTTAGTGTTTTATAAACCGACTTTTGTTGAGCTAACCAAGTGAATAAAAGCTGGGCACCAGGTAAGAATCCGTAACAAAGGAGGTGAGCCATGAAGGCTGCTTAAGTACCAAGCTCTTCGATTGGATCCAATCCTAGACATGCCCACTACCATTACCACACTTGGTTATAACGAGTTAGAATTTCTTTGATAGATATCTTTGATAAATCGAATAATCGTGACGTTGTGTTATTTTGAAAACAAGTATCATTTTGAAAATGCGTCCTAAGTCTAGCCCATTTATTACCAACCAGTTTAAAGTTATTAGAAACAAAATAGTTCTAGAAAAGAAAGAAAAATAATAAAGTTAAAATGGCCTTATTACAACCCAAAAGTAAGTAATAAATAAAATAAACTAAAGAAAACCAAACACTTATTTCGAAAGCCCAGAAGCAATCACTGTGGCCACTCTGAATCCCCTCCTACTCCAAGACCCTAAATCAAAGCTCAACTGCAAGGTTAAGAAAAGGGGGTGAGTTTGGAAACTCAATGTGCAACAAGCCCCTTAGAGCCCAAAATAATATCAGCCTACTGGGCCTAAGCCCAAATTCCATCTCAGCATATATTGGGCCGAAGCCTTTTCATATTTCATATTTCATAACACTGGGCCGAAGCCTTTTCATATTTCATATGACTGGGTCGAAGCCCTTACTGTAAACGGTATGGCCCATAGGCCCATTTCAATATCACATGTAATGTCAATGAAAGAATGCAAGCCCATTTGGGGAGACTACTCGACCCACCATCCGCTACTCTCTACCCGTACCAACCAAGCTCTCCATGTGGGGAATAACTCAACCCACCCAGCCAAAACTCTCTACTGGCAGCACTGCTGCGTTATCATATAACTGGAGGCCTAGCCTCTTTCAATAACTGGGGCAAACCTTTTTGATAAACTGGGGCAAAAGCCCTTTTAATAAACTGGGCAAAAGCCCTTTTCGGTAAACTGGGGCATAGCCCTTTTTGCACTTCCTCCATCCATATAAACCCAACCCAATGCATTATGAATGCATCATGTGCGTATCATACATATCATGTGCATATCATACATATCATGTGCATATCATATCAATCATGTATATCAAATCCCATGTATCAAATTCATAATTAAACCCTTGGGGTATAATGGTCATTTTTACCTAGGGGCAAAACAGTCATTTCCATAATATAAGGGTAAGTTCGTAATTTTACCAAGTTCATTATCAGTTTCTAACAATTCATGTGCTTAACCAACGATTCTGGCCCATTTCTAGCGAAACCGAGTTATTGGGCCAAAAACCCCTAATGGGCCCTACATAGCCGAATTAGTCATCTAGGCCCATTTAGCCTATATTCCTCAACGGTAATAACGGTCTTAACATACAATTTAACAGAATTCCTTTTTCTCCCAAATTTACCCAAATGGGCCCAGAAGCCCATTGGGCCCGATTTCAGCCCATCAAGGCCCAACTTACCGTGATGCCAAAAATCGTGCTCTTACCTGTTCCAACGATCTCAATGATCAACTTAGCAAATCCAACTAACAAATGAGCGCTTGCTTGCTCCCAAGTCCTCGAAATGCCAGAATTTCGGCATTTCGGCTTTTTGGCATTTATCGATTTAAGCTACGAAAGGAGGTTCGTTACACACCTGATTTGCAATATTCCTCGACGAGATCTCCTGCACGACTTCTCCTACAATCAACCGCTTATAGATCAGCTCATAATAATTAAACCAATTTGAGAACCATCCATTATCCATACTTACACATTCGGCCACCATCCATAATGGCCTCAGAATCCATACCTTTGCCAAAATTGATGACTAGATCTAGTCACACTGATGATTCAAGCTAATCCAAGTTGACCATTCGCCTTGCTGCTCCTCCACTGTACAAACCATAAAAAGTTTAAAAGAAGAACTCAATCAGGCCTATATCCACATTCGGCCACCTCCCTAAACTATAGGGGTTTCGGCTTTTGCCAACAGTTACTATAGAAATCATTTAGAGTTTGGGTACTTACCACAGTCTCTCTTCTTGAATCTGTTTATGCCTAGAAGATAAGGGTATTGACCACCAAAAAGTGAAAAGAAACAAAAAGAGGGTTGCTGGTCAACAAAGAATCGACACCACCTAGCTTCACAGATTTCGGCTTTTGCGGTATTTCGGCAGAAGTGGAGGTAGGGGAAGGAACAATAGATGAATGGAGGGAAGTAGTGGGCTAGTTTGGAAGAGGGAAAAGGAAGAAAAGATGAAAAGAAGGGTGGTAGATTCGGCTAGGGAAGAAGAAAGAAGAAAAAAGAAGACTAACCCTATGGTTACAAAGAAGAAAACGGCACGACAAGTACCCAAGTGCCGAAAATCCCTAACTAAAATCCCTCTGCCGAAATCCCCTCTCTAATCCCCTCAAATTGGCTAACTCCATCCCCCTCTCAAATCCCTAAAATCTCTCCCCATATCCCTCCTTAATCCATGCATTTTACTGTTTCAAACTCTCCCCCATAGAGTTTCATTTAACTACAACTTCTGCATGCTCAAAGCATAAAAATTAGCATCACATTTGCCATCATAGGGAATCGAACCCAAGTCTTCCCCCAACCACTTACACGCCACCCTTTTTAGCTCCCTAGTGGCGTCACTTAGCCACTTTACCAAAGGCTCATTTGTGATACATTTTACCCACAAATTTTAATAAGACCACCCATCTAAGGCCCCTAACTTCTTAAGTCCAAAATTTAAAAATTCTACCTGGTTTTGGCCAACACATGGGCCTTCCATAAGCCCATCTACGTACTCAAATTATGAATTTCACAACCAAATACCAAATTTTAAAAAACTTTACCAAAATATCGAGAATCGCAAAAAACCCAAAAATCAGGATGTTACAACTTTACCCTTTTTAAAGAAATTTCGGCCGCAAAATTTACCTGATCCAAACAGTTGAGGGTATTGTTGATGTATTGCTTCCTCGGTTTCCCAAGTAGCTTCTTCCTTGCCATGGTTTCTCCAAAGTACCTTCACTAATGGAACTGACTTCCTTCTCAGCACCTTGCCGTTGCGATCAAGTATTTGCACAGGTTCTTCTTCAAAGGTCAAATCCGACCGTACTTCGATTTCTGCAACTGGCACGATATGAGTTGGGTCAGAACGATATCGCCTTAGCATGGACACATGAAAAACATCTTGAATATGATCCAGCTCTGGAGGTAACTCTAGCTAATAAGCCACGAGCCCTATCGGCTTAATAATTTGATAAGGCCCAATAAATCGTGGACTCAACTTGCCCTTCTTACCAAATCTCAGTATATTCTTCCAAGGCGAAACTTTCAAAAAGACCATGTCCCCAACCGCATATTCAATATCCTTACGCTTCAGATCGGCATAAGACTTTTGTCGATCCGCTGCCTCCTTTAACCGATTCCTGATCTCCTTAATATTGTCTTCAGTATCTGCTACAAACTCTGGCCGAAGTACTTGCCTTTCCCCCAACTCTGCCTAACAAGTAGGCGAACGACACCTTCGCCCATATAGTGCCTCATAAGGAGCCATCTGAATACTTGCTTGGTAACTGTTGTTATATGCGAACTCCGCCAATGGCAAATAGTCCTCCCAACTGCCCCTAAATTCAATAACACAACCTCTCAACATGTCTTCTAGAATCTGAATGACCTCTCGATCGCCCATCCGATCGAGGGTGAAATGCAGACTAAAATCCAATCGCTTTCCCAACGCCTCATGCAACTTCTGCCAAAATCGAGATGTAAACCTTGGGTCTCAGTCAGAAATTATCGATATTGGCACCCCATGCAACCGCACTATCTCCGCCACATACAACTTGGCCAGCTTCTGGAGTGAGTAATCGGTTCGGACAGGTATGAAATGGGCAGATTTCGTGAGCCTATCCACAATTACCCAAACTGAATCCTTCTTGGAAGGTGTTAATGGCAACCCACTTACAAAATCCATAGTTACCCTTTCCCACTTCGAAAGTGGTATCTTTACTGGCTATAACAATCCTGAAGGTAGTTGATGCTTGGCCTTTACTTGTTGACACGTCAAACATTTCCCCATAAATTCGGTCACTTCTCGCTTAAGCCCAGGCCACCAATATAGCTCTTGCAAGTCTCGATACAACTTACTCACTCCTGGATGCATAGCACAAGGTCCATTATGTGCCTCTTTCAAGACCATGAATATCAAGTTAGAGTCCTTTGGCATACAAATTCTTCCTCGAAAACAAAGAACTCCATCATTATTTAACCCAAAGTCAGGTTTCTCCCCCTTCTCAACTTGCTGAAACCGAGAAACCAATGACTCATCCTCCAACTGCTGCTTCTTAATCTGCTCCACCCAAGTCAGTTTCACTTGTAACTCTACCATTAAGCTTCCATCGACATACAAACTTAAACGAGCAAACATTGCCTTCAACTCTGCTACCGCCCTTCGACTTAACGCATCAGCCACAACATTTTCCTTACCTGGATGGTACTCAATCGAACAATCATAGTCCTTTAACAACTCTATCCACCTTCGCTGTCTAAGATTCAACTCCTTCTGAGTCAGCAAATACTTAAGACTCTTGTGATCCTATAGATAATGCATCTCTCCCTATACAAGTAATGCCTCCATATCTTAAGCGCAAAAATCACCGCTGCCAACTCTAGGTCATGTGTAGGATAGTTTACTTCGTGAGGCTTAAGCTGTCGTGAAGCATAAGCGACCACTTTACCCTCTTGCATCAACACGCAGCCTAAACCTACATGTGACGCGTCGCTGTACACAGTGAAATCCTTACCAGACTCTGGCTGAATCAACACTGGCGCTTCTGTCAAAACCTTCTTCAGTTTCTCAAAAGCCTCTTGCTGCTTATTAGTCCAAACAAAAGGTGATCCCTTCCTTATAAGTTTCGTTAAAGGTGCTGCCAACACGGAAAATCCTTCCACAAATCTCCGGTAATAACCTGCCAACCCCAGAAAACTTCAGATTTCTGTTACAGACCTCGGTGGCTTCCATTCCAGAATTGCCTCAATCTTTTGAGGGTCCACCTTGATCCCCTCAGTAGACACAACATGCCCCAAGAAAGTGACTTCCTTTAGCCAAAACTTACACTTACTAAACTTCGCATAAGGTTACTTTTCCCTTAGCCCTTGTAGCACAACACGAAGATGCTCATCATGATTCTCTTTCATTTTCGAATACACCAAGATATCATCGATAAATAAAACCACAAACCGATCCAAGTACGCCTAAAACACTCGATTCATTAAATCCATGAATGCTGCCGGTGCATTAGTCAAACCAAAAGGCATCACCAGAAACTCGTAATGACCATATCGAGTCCTGAATGCCGTCTTGTAAATATCCGCTTCTTTGACTCTCAACTGATGATATCCTGATCAAAGGTCGATCTTAGAAAATACTGAGGCTCCTCTTAGTTGGTCGAACAGGTCATCGGTTCTTGGTAACAGATACTTGTTCTTGATCGTCAGTTTATTCAACTGCCAAGAGTCAATACACATTCGCATGGTCCCATCTTTCTTCTTTACGAACAACACTGGGGCGCCCCATGGGGAAACACTTGGTCTTATAAACCCTCTATCCAACAGTTCCTGAATCTGAGCTTTCAATTCTACCAACTCCTTTGGTGCCATCCTATAAGGCGTAATGGACACAGGAGCTGTTCCAGGTAACAAGTCGATTCCGAACTCGACTTCTCTGTTCGGAGGTAATCCAGGAAGTTCCTCCAGAAATACATCTTGAAACTCTTTAATGGTCCTAACCGACTCCACAGTTATCCCCTCAGGTTCAACTTGACTTACAAATGCCAAGTACGCCTCACAACCTTTCCGAATCAACTTCTCGGCTCTTAAAGCCGAAATAACTTTGGACAAATAATTCCTTCGTTCCCCTATGACCATTATCTCCTCATCTTCGGTAGTTCTTAGTACCATTCTCTTAGCAGGACAATCCAATGTCACCCTATGTTTAGCTAGCCAGTCCATTCCTAAGATAAGATCAAAATCCCCAAATGGCAGCTCCATCAAATCTCCTACAAATATCTTATCTTGTGTCTCTAAAGGCACTACCCTAAAGAGTTTATCTACCTTAACCGAGTATCCTAAAGGGCTTATCACCGATACCCCACTCACCGTCTCCTCGGGAAGCACTCTCAAAGCCCCAGATACATCACAAGCAACATACGAGTGAGTGGAACCCATATCAATCAAAGCAGTGTAAGGTGTGCTATGAATGAAGAACGTACTGGTTATAACATCAGGAGCGTCACCCTCCTCATGGTGTCGTGTAGCATAAACCAACGCTGGCTGTCGAGCTTCAGCATGCCCAGCACCCCTGCCAGGTGCCGTACGTCCTCGTCCATTTCCATTGCCACTTCTACCTTGCCCACGACCTCTCTATAGTGGTGGTCCTCCTCGCTGTGGTTGAACATCCCTTTGTTCCGCAGCTAGTTCCTGCGCTGTTCTCCGAGGACATTCTCTGAACTTATGCTCCTTGGACCCACATCGAAAACATGCTCCAGTTCGTTTCTAGCACTCCCCCATATGCACCCTACCATAGTCCTTGCAAGCCTGCGGTCTAAAACTATTCACTGGAATTGCTCGAACCGGTTCCTCCATTCTAGCTTTTTTAACATTCCTATTCATAGCACTCAAGGGTCTAAAATCCCTCTTAAATCTGGGTCGATCCTTCTCACGATTCTGCCGCTCAGTCCGTTTTACCTCCTCGGCTATCTTAGCCTTTTCCACCAATGCAGCAAAATCACGCTCCCTCTGTGGAGCTATCAATATCCTAAGCTCATCGCGAAGACCATCCTCAAATCGAACACTGCGCTCATATTCAGTCGCGACTATCCTACTGGCGTATCGACTCAGCCTCAAGAATTCTGCGTCATACTCCGCAATAGTCTTATTACCCTGAGCCAGATTCAAGAATTCCTTTCGACGGGCATCCACATAACTAGCTCCAACATACCTCCCCTTAAAAGTAATCTTGAACAATTCCCAGGTTACTCGTTCAATCGGGGTACTCTCCCTCACGGTGATCCACCACCCGTATGCCTCGTCTCGTAGCAACGACACAGCCCCCTTCAACTTTTGCTCCACAGAACAATCCAAATCGTCCATAATCCGCTCTGTTGCCTCTAGCCAATATTCGGCCACATTTGGGGCTACTCCAGATACGCCCCTAAAAACTTTTGCTCCGTTGGCCCGGAGTCGCTCTGATATGGATCCCCTATTTACTGTCTTGGTGCTAGCTCCAGCAACTCTTTCTAAAACCCTTAACATGGCTTGGGACAAGGCATCATCCCCTGCAGCCCGATCATACGACCCAGTCTCAGTTGCCTGTGGCACGGATGCCTCCTCAGCTAGCCTATGCCCTGAGGATGAAGATTCAGCTTGCACCCTTCCGCGACCATGTCCGTAGCCTCGTCCACGAGCTTCTCTTGTACTTATATCGAATTATCTGATTACGAATTTTATGATATTAGTTTAATGTTCAATTGTTTATTACGAGATGTCTTATGGAAATATAACAGTTCAAGGATAGTTTTCACAACGTCGTAGCCTAGCTACAGTTCTCACTCCTACCGTTTTACAGTTCTACCCTATCTAAAGTATCATAGTAGGGTCTCAGTTCTATTCATAATAGTATATCAATATCACATAACGTAAAAGAGAGTATACTTATAGGCTTGGTGCCGGGGATTCAGTGTGCCACTTTTTTCTCAAAACCCTTTTAAAACCATAAACCATGTATTTAGTCACGGAAAATAGAAAAATTTGAAAAAAATACTTTTGTTTTGAAATTCTCGATTTTAGCTCCGTAAAAAAAAAACAGAAAAACTAAACCATTTTATCATATATACCTTGTAAAATATCTTTGAAAAGAACTTTTCAAAACCATTTCCAAAAAAATACCCTTCTTGGTCTAAGTTTGAAAATATTTTTTTCGAAAAGTTTTTCAGACCCGATCCACAGCCGAGTTGTTGCAACCTAGGCTCTGATACCACTAAATGTAACACCCCAAACCCGGTCCAGACGTTATAGCCGAATCTGACGTGCCACATTGAAGTTAAAAATCCATGTTTCATTTTAGTGTTTTATAAACTGACTTTTGTTGAGCTAACCAAGTGAATGAAACCTGAGCACCAGGTAGGAATCCGTAACAGAGGAGGTGAGCCATGAAAGCTGCTTAAGTACCAAGCTCTTCGATTGGATCCAATCCTAAACATGCCCACTACCATTACCACACTTGGTTATAACGAGTTAGAATTTCTTTGATAGATATCTTTGATAAATCGAATAATCGTGATGTTGTGTTATTTTGAAAACAAGTATCATTTTGAAAACGCGTCCTAAGTCTAGCCCATTTATTACCAACCAGTTTAAAGTTATTAGAAACAAAATAGTTCCAGAAAAGAAAGAAAAATAATAAAGTTAAAATGGATTTATTACAACCCAAAAGTAAGTAATAAATAAAATAAACTAAAGAAAACCAAAAACTTATTTCGAAAGCCCACAAGTGATCACTGTGGCCACTCTGAATCCCCTCTGGCTCCAAGTCCCTAAATCAAAGCTCACCTGCAAGGTTAAGGAAAGGGGGTGAGTTTGGAAACTAAATGTCCAACAAGCCCCTTTCAGAGCCCAAAATAATATCAGCCTGCTGAGCCTAAGCCCAAATTCCATCTCAGCATATACTGGGCCAAAGCCTTTTCATATTTCATATTTCATAACACTGGGCCGAAGCCTTTTCATATATCATATGACTGGGCCGAAGCCTTTACTATAAACGGTATGGCCCATAGACCCATTTCAATATCACATGTAATGTTAATGAAAGAATGCAAGCCCATTTGGGGAGACTACTCGACCCACCATCCGCTACTCTCTACCGTACCAACCAAGCTCTTCATGTGGGGAATAACTCAACCCACCCAGCCAAAACTCTCCACTGGTAGCATAGCTGCTTTATCATATAACTGGAGGCCTAGCCTCTTTTAATAATTGGGGCAAACCTCTTTTGATAAACTGGGGCAAAAGCCCTTTTAATAAACTGGGCAAAAGCCCTTTTCGGTAAACTGGGGCATAGCCCTTTTTATACTTCCTCCATCCATATAAACCCAACCCAATGCATTATGAATACATCATGTGCATATCATACATATCATGTGCATATCATATCAATCATGTATATCAAATCCCATGTATCAAATTCATAATTAAACCCTAGGGGTATAATGTTCATTTTTACCTAGGGGCAAAACAGTCATTTCCATAATATAAGGGTAAGTTCGTAATTTTACCAAATATTAGGGATTTTCCAAGTTCATTATCAGTTTCTAACAATTCATGTGCTTAACCAACGATTTTGGCCCATTTCTAGCGAAACCGAGTTATTGGGCCAAAAACCCCTAATAGGCCCTACATAGCCGAATTAGTCATCTAGGCCCATTTAGCCTATATTCCTCAATGGTAATAGTGATCTTAACACACAATTTAACAGAATTCCTTTTTCTCCCAAATTTACCCAAATGGGCCTGGAAGCCCATTGGGCCCAATTTCAGCCCCTCGAGGCCAAACTTACTGTGATGCCAAAAATCGTGCTCTTACCTATTACAACGATCTCAATCATCAACTTAGTGAATCCAAATAACCAATGAGCGTTCGCTTGCTCACAAGTCCTCGAAATGCCGGAATTTCGGCATTTTAGCTTTTCGGCATTTATCGATTTAAGCTACGAAAGGAGGTTCGTTACACACCTGATTTGCGATTTTCCTCGACGAGATCTCCTACACGACTTCTCCTACAATCAACCACTTATAGATCAGCTCATAATAATTAAACCAAATTGAGAACCATCCATTATCCATACTTACACGTTCGGCCACCATCCATAATGGCCTTAGAATCCATACCTTTGCCGAAATTGATGACTAGATCTAGTCACTCCGATGATTCAAGCTAATCCAAGTCGACCCTTTGCCTTGCTGCTCCTCCACTATACAAACCATAAAAAGATTAAAAAAAGAACTCAATCAGGCCTATACCCACATTCGGCCACCTCCCTAAACTATAGGGGTTTCGGCTTTTGCCAACAGTTACTATAGGAATCGTTTAGAGTTTGGGCACTTACCACAGTCTCTCTTCTTGAATCCGTTTATGCCTAGAAGATAATGGTATTGACCACCAAAAAGTGAAAAGAAACAAAAAGAGGGTTGCTGGTCAACAAAGAATCGGCACCACCTAGCTTCACAGATTTCGGCTTTTGCAGTATTTCGGCAGAAGTGGAGGTAGGGGAAGGAACAATAGATGAATGGAGGGAAGTAGTGGGCTAGTTTGGAAGAGGGAAAAGGAAGAAAAGATGAAAAGAAGGGTGGTAGATTCGGCTAGGGAAGAAGAAAGAAGAAAAAAGAAGACTAACCCTATGGTTACAAAGAAGAAAACGGCACAACAAGTACCCAAGTGCCGAAAATCCCTAACTAAAACCCCTCTGCCGAAATCCCCTCTCTAATCCCCTCAAATCGGCTAACTTCATCCCCCTTTCAAATCCCTAAAATCTCTCCCCTTATCCCTCCTTAATCCATGCATTTGACTGTTTCAAACTCTCTCCCACAAAGTTTCATTTAACTACAACTTCTGCATGCTCAAAGCATAAAAATTAGCATCACATTTTCCATCACAGGGAATCGAACCAAGGTCTTCCCCCAACCACTTACACACCACCCTTTTTAGCTCCCTAGTGGCGTCACTTAACCACTTTACCAAAGGCTAATTTGTGATACATTTTACCCACAAATTTTAATAAGACCACCATTCAAGGCCCCTAACTTCTTAAGTCCAAAATTCAAAAATTCTACCGGGTTTTGGCCAACACATAGTCCTTCCATAAGCCCATCTACATACTCAAATTATGAATTTCACAACCAAATACCAAATTTTAAAAAATTTTACCAAAATATCGAGAATCGTGAAAAACCTGAAAATCAGGATGTTACATATTAAATGTTCCCCTGTTTTGCAGTTCAGTGGGTCTGACCTCTATTCACTAAAAATAGATTATCTCATTATACAGAAATTAGATAACATTTCTGTTTGTTTCCAATGAAAATAGACTCATTAAAGAATCTATACATATAAACTTTGACTTATAATTCTTTTTTTACAATTTCTAGTGATTTTCCAAGTTTGGAATAGGAGATCACGAAGTCACTCTGAACCAGTCTTACAGAAATTTAAATGTCTTAGAATATAGACTTACTTTTCTTGCTCTGTTTCTTTCCTATGAAAATAAACTTAATAAGCTTTAATTCGATATCAAATTAATAATTTAATTCCATTTCTAAAATTTTTAGTGATTTTTCAAATCCACATCACTACTTCTGTGTCCTAACTGTTCCACGACCAACTCTTACTCTTTCATAATTTCTTTGCTCAAACCTCATTTAGGCATACATAATACCAAAACATGTTCTTATTTAGCTATATCATAAGCTAATCATTACCGAGTATTCACATGCCATTCTTTAATCATATCATAAGGACATACACACAAAATAGCCAAGTCCCTATACATGCCATAACCTAAAGTATTTTAGTCACAAAATACCGAGATAGCTTGTTGATAGTGTGAGGCGATCTCCGACGTCCTTACGATTTTTCGAGTTAGATTTGTGATACTATAAAAAAGAGAGAAAATAAAGGAAGTAAGCATAAAGCTTAGTAAATTTGCATGTAAATAAATAACAACATTCTAAATGAATTATCAAGATAACCTGAACCTCTCGAACATGGACTTATCTTATCTTTCCTTTGTTACACTCTTTAAATTTTTCGTTGAACCACTTCGAATACTAAGGATACATAGGTACCTTTCCTTTTTAAACTTACCATTGCCATGTCTTGACATGGTCTTACGTGGTATCCTTGCCTTATGAACTCACCATTGCCACGCCTTGGCATGGTATTACATGGGATCTTTGCCTTATCGTAGTTTATCAATGTCATGTATTGACATGTTCTTACATGATTTCCTTTCCTTGTAAAACTTACCAATGCCATGCCTTGGCATGGTCTTATTTGGTATCCTTAAACCCTAATGTCATGACATTTGTATCCTACACATTCTTAAGGTTCAACCTGGACTTTTAAATATCATTTCTTCATCAATTCTTGCTTGAATTATCAAGGACTAAATTTACAAAATAAATATATAGATGCTGAAAAATAACATCATTAATTATAAATAATAAAACATTGCATTTATTTACCGCAAACTTACCTCGATACAAAATACGATCAAATATTTTGATTTAGTCCTCAACCTTTTTCTTTCCTCAGTCTAACCCCGAATTTCGTTCTTCTTGATTTATAATAGCAAATTTAACTTATTTAATATTCACATTTATCAAAACAGTCTTTAACTCTAACTTTAGAAAAATTATGATTTTGCTCCTAAACTTTTTCCTATTTACACTTTTGCCCCAAGGCTCGGAAATGAAACTTTATCCCTAATTCTTATGTTTTATGACATGCTAATCATTTATTTACCTACGACAACATCAAATTCCCACTCTAACATGTACATATGACCATTACGTATTTTTATTGATTATGTTGTTTTACTCGTTTTCGATTAAAATCACTTAGCTCAAGTCGTTTAACATAATTTCAAGCTTCATATTCTATCATAAAACATCAAAATAAACACATTTCACCTATGGGTATTTTTCCAAATATGAACCCTAGGTTAAATTATTGCTAGAATAAGCTAAATCAAGTTAGTGAGACTTCAAAAACATAAAGAACAATAAAAACGGGGCTTGGAATCACTTACTATGAAGCTTCGAAGCTTGAAAAAACACTAGCTATGAAGAACCCTTGAAATTTTGGCCTAATGAAGAAGATGGGCACATTTTGCCATCTTTTTCACTTTTTCAATCTTTTAATTAACAAATGACTAAAATACTCTTCATTAAAACTTTAGTTATTTTTATCTATGTATGTCCATTTTTGTCCATGAAAACCTAATGGTATAATTACCATTTAAGGACCTCTACTTCAATTATACTCTTCAATTTTATCCTTTAGTATCTAAAACTCATATTTATCAACTTTTGCAATTAAGCCCTAGTAGGCAAATTAAGCATGCTATCTATAAAATTTTCCATCGATACTCTAACACATGCATCTAATCACTTGGTAAATTATAAAAATTAATCAGAATAACTTTTCTATCTCGAATTCATGGTTTCAGAACCATTGTTCTGTTTAGGCCCTATTTTGGGATGTTACATTTCTCCCCCCTTTAGGGATTTTCGTCCTTGAAAATCTTACCTGTAAAAGATTTGGATTCTGTTTTCGTATAACCTCTTCAGACTCCCATGTAGCCTCGTCTACCCCATGCCTATTCCATAAATCTTTCACAAGTGCAATACTTTTGTTCCTTAGTTGCTTGACCTCTTGAGCTAAAATCTCTATCGGTTCTCACCATAAGTCATATCTTGCTGAATCTCAACCTTTGTCTGTGAAATCACATGTGAAGGATTAGAATGGTAACGACATAACATGGACACATGGAGAACATCATGAATCTTCTCTAACTCTAGTGGCAAAGCTAACCGATATACTAATGGTCTAACTCTTTCAGTCACCTCAAACGGTCCAATAAAACGTGGACTTAGTTTTCCTTTCTTGCCAAATCTAAAGACTTTCTTCCACGGGGATACTTTCAAGAAAACTTTGTCACCAACTTGATACTCAATCTCTTTTCTTTTCAAGTCTGCATAAGAATTCTGTCTTTCTAAAGCTGCTTTCAAGCAATCTCTGATAACTTTCACTTTCTCTTCAGTTTCTTTAACTAAATCAACCCCGTAAATCTGATTTTCTTTAAGCTCTGTCCAATACAAAGGTGTGCGACATTTACATCCATACAAAGCTTCATAAGGTGCCATTTTCAAACTCGACTAGTAACCATTATTATAAGCAAACTCTACCAACGGCAAATATTTCTCCCAACTACCTTGAAATTCTAAGACACAACATCTAAGCATATCCTCAAGTATCTGAATAACTCTCTCTGACTGACCATCGGTCTGAGGATGGAAAGCTGTACTAAAACTCAACTTTGTGCCCAAAGCTTCCTATAACTTCTTACAAAATCACAAAGTGAATCTCGAGTCTCTATCTGAAATAATCGATAATGGTACTCCATGTAGTCTGACTATATCTGAAACATACAACTCGCCCAACTTGTCAAGTGAATAATCCATACGAACTGGAATAAATGAGCCGACTTCGATAGCTTATCAATCATAACCCATACTGTATCTTTCTTTCTCAGTGTCAAGCGCAATCCTATCACAAAATCCATGGCAACTCGGTCCCATTTCCACTCAGGAACTAACACAGGCTGCAATAAACCTGAAGGTACCTGATGTTTGGCTTTTACCTACTGACAGATCAAGCATCTAGAAACAAACTCTGAGATATCTCTCTTCATTCCTACCCACCAATACATTTTCTTCAAATCATTATACATCTTTATACTACCTGGATGAATAGACAAGGAACTATTATGTGCTTCCTCTAAAATCTTTCAAATAAGCTCATCATTCTTTGGTACACATATCCAATTTTTGAACATTAAACAACTGTCAGAACTGATCTAAAAATATGACTCTATACCCGACTCACACTAAGCTCTTTTGGTTTGCAACTCACTGTCATCTTTCTGAACTTCACAAATTTCTTCAAGAAACATTGGCTTAGCTCTTAATTCAGCTTAGATAGAACTTTCATCCGATAAGGTTAAACTAGTGTTCAAAGCTCTTAATGCAAATAAAGATTTTCAACTCAAAGCATCAACAACTACGTTTGCCTTACCCGGATGATAATCGATCACTAGTTCATAATCTTTAGTCAACTCCAGCCATCTTCTTTGCCTCAAGTTCAAATGTTTTTGAGTCATCAAGTATTTCAAACTTTTATGATCAGTAAATATTCAGAACTTCTCACCATACAAGTGATGTCTCCAAATTTTCAACGCAAATACAATGGCAGCTAGTTCTAAATCATGTATCAGATAATTTCTCTCATGTGGCTTTAGCTGTCTAGAGGTATAAGCAATTACCTTTCCTTCCTATATAAGTACACAGCCTAGTCCATAATGCCTGGTTCTAGTTGTACTAAGACAGGAGCTTCAGTCAATAATGCCTTTAACTTGTCAAAACTCTGCTGACACTTTTCAGTCCATTCAAACTTCATATCTTTCTGTAGAAATCCTGTCAATGGAGTAGCTATCATGGAAAATCCTTCTACAAATTGTCTATAATAAACGGTGAGACCAAGAAAACTTCTGACCTTTGAAACATTCCTAGGAGGCTTCAAATCAACATTGGCTGAAATCTTGCTCGGATCAACTCTAATACCTTCACTTGAGACTATATGTCCAAGAAAACCAACTTCCCGTAACCAGTAAAGCTGATTATCTCTCATTGTCTGTAAAATTGTTCTCAAATGCTCTGAATGCTTAGTCTTTTCATGAGAATAAATCAAGATATCATCAATGAACACAACTACAAATTTATCCAAGTAAGGTCTGAAAATTCGATTCATTAAGTCCATGAAAATGGCAGGAGCATTAGTCAAGTCAAATGGTATCAGAAGGAACTCATAATGGCCATACCTAGTCTGGAAAGTAGTCTTCAAAACATTTGACTCTTTAAATCCAGATCTCAAATCTATCTTGGAAAACACAGTAGCTCCCTTCAATTAATCAAACAAATCATCAATTCTAGGCAGTGGATACTTGTTCTTAATAGTCATCTTGTTAAGCTACCGATAATCTATGCACAATCTCATCGAACCATCTTTCTTTTTCAGAAAGAGCACTGGTGCACCCCATGGTGAACAACTATGTCTTGCAAAGCCTTTCTTTGTTAGTTCCTGCAATTGAACATTCAATTCTCTCAATTCCATTGGAGCAATTCTATAAGGAGAAATAGAAATGGGTGTTGTACCTGGAACCAATTCAATACCAAACTCACATCAAACTCATCAAATGGCAATAGCATGAGATCAGCCGGAAAATAGTAACCGCTAATCATCAAAGGGTAATTTTTACATACTTTGTCTACTAATACATACTGACCCAATGGATTTGATACTTTAATCACAAATCCCGTAGACGCTATGGACATGTTCATACTAGGCATCAATTTCATGCAAACATAAGAATGGGTCAAACCCGGATCAATCAAAGCAATAACATTAACATTATGAAGAAAGAATGTACCTGTAATTACATCGAGGAAGGATGCCTCTTCATGAGTATAGATAGCTTAGGTCCTTGCAGGTGCTCTAACATCTGGTCTCGCTGCTGAATCTCTAGATGCACCTCTACCTGCCCCTATTCCCAAACTTCTCTGAGGTCTGCCTCTAACGGGGGCATTTCCTGATCTTACACTGTGTATTACTTCTCTTTTAACTATCTCAGGACACTCCTGAGTGAAATGATCCAATGCACCACATCGAAAACAACCAGCCTCATTTGCTCGACATTGACCTGGATGACGTTGACCAAATTGAGGACACTCGGGTCTATCAGGCTGAATACTGTCAACACTCGCAATTGAAGTGGTCTGAGCTTTCTGACCCATAAATCTTCTACCTCTATTTTGGCTAGAATACCTAGTTGAAAAATTAGATCTTGTAGAGAAATCTCTCGGCCTCTTGGATTTAGATTGAAATGACTTGCTCATTTGTCTTTTCTTCGTGTCTTGCATCTCAATTTTAGCTTTACCCTTTCCTTTCAGCAACTCCTCTACCTTGCAAGCTCTTTCAACTAAAATAACAAACTCTTTTATTTCTAAAACACTGACTTACAGTCGAATATCATCATTGAGCCCATCTTCAAATCTCTTGCACATAATAGCTTCAGTAGACACACTCTCTCGAGCATAATTACCGAGTCTGACAAATTCGCGTTCATATTCAGTCAATGTCACCTTACCCTGCTTTAGTTCAAGGAATTCTTTTCATTTCTGGTCGATAAACCTCTGACTAATGTATTTCTTACGGAACTCCTCTGGAAAGAAATCCCAAGTAACCCTCTCTTTTGGTACTACTGACACAAATGTCTTCCACCGATGGTAGGCCAGGTCTCGTAAAAGTGATACAACACACTTCATGCACTCCTCAGGTGTGCAAGATAACCCATCAAAGACCCTAATAGTATTCTCGAGCCAAAATTCAGCTTTCTCTGCATCGTCATCTTTAGTAGCCCGAAACTCTTCAGCCCCTTGTTTTCTAATTTTATCAACTGGTGGCTTCTCTCTTCTGACTGTATCTGTGATTGGGGGAGCTACATAGGTAGTCTAAGGATCATGAGGGGGGAGGTTTAACGGCTGGATTAGTACGAACTAGCTCAGTAAACCATTCATTCATAGCTTGGAAGAAGGCTTCTTGAGCTCCTCCTCCTTGACTAACTATAACGGGCCTTTCACTACTATCTTGTGGCATCGTACCTTCTACAGGAGCGGGTTCATTACTTTCTACATCAGCTGCACCAACTCGTTTAAGATCCATAATGATAAAAGAAAAACATTTTAAAATCATCAAGAGTCGTCACACTATCAAAATATAAGTATGGCATGTATAGTTAGACTCTTACTCATACTGACTATTCCGAGAATCGACTAAACTCTTGCTCGGATACCAACACCTTACCCGAGACCGTCGTTGGAGTCAAGCACGAGGCGTTACCAGACTTATCTCACCTGTTCAGGGTATAAAAAAATTTACTTTTTATAAAAAAATATTAATTCGCTCACATTCATCCAATAAATCCCTAAAAAGGGCCCTTGAGGCCCTAAAACATGTAATTGGAATGGTTTGGGACCAAATCGGGAACATTAAAAATTTTTAGATTACTTACACAAATCTAAACAATTTATTTTACTATTCATAATAAAACTGTTCACCTGCGTAACAGTTACTAAATTAATTATAACTCGTCAAACTTTAAATCCGTAAATTTTCCTTGAAACTAGACTCATATATCTTCTTACCATAATTTTCCAGAATTTTTGGTTTGCCCAATTAGTACAGTTTATTCATTAAAGGTTCCCCTGTTTCGCAGTTCAGCGGACCTGACCTCTCTTCACTAAAAATCAATTATCTCATTATACAGAAATTGGATAACATTTTCGTTTGTTTCTAATGAAAATAGACTCACTAAGTAATCTAGACATATAAACTTTGACTTATAATTATTTTTTTAAAATTTCTAGTGATTTTCCAAAGTTGGAACAGAGGATCACGAAGTCACTCTGAACCAGTCTTACAGAAATTTAAATATCTCAGAATATAGACTTCCTTTGCTTTCTCTGTTTCTTTCCTATGAAAATAAACTCAATAAGCTTTAATTCTATCCATTCACCATTTAATTTCATTTCTACAATTTTTAATGATTTTTTAAAACCAGGTCACTACTGCTGTTTCCTAACTATTCCACGGCCAACTCTTACTCTCTTATAATTTCATTGCATCAAACCTCATTTAGGCATACGTAATACCAAAACATGTTCTTATTTAGCTATATAATAAGCTAATCATTACCAAGTATTCACATGACATTATTGAATCATATCATAAGGACATACACACAAAATAGCCAAGTCCCTATACATGCCATAACATAAAGTATTTCTAGTCACAAAATACCGAGATAGCTCATTGATAGTGTGAGGCAATCTCCAACGTCCTTACAATTTTTCGAGTTGGCTTTGTAATACTCTAGAAAGGAGAGAAAATAAAGGGAGTAAGCATAAAGCTTAATAAGTTTGCATATAAATAAATAACAACATTCTAAATGAATTATCAAAATAACCTGAACCTTTCGAACATGGACTTATCTTATTTTCCCTTTGGTACACTCTTTAAATTTTTTTATTAAACCACTTGGAATACTAAGGATACATGGGTACCTTTCCTTTTTAACCTTACTATTACCATGTCTTGACATGGTCTTACGTGGTATCCTTGCCTTATGAACTCACCATTGCCATGCCGTGGCATAGTCTTACATGGGATCTTTCCCTTATCTTAGTTTATCAATGCCATGTCTTGAAATGGTCTAACATGATTTTCTTACCTGGTAAAACTTGCCAATGCCATGCCTTGGCATGGTCTTACTTGGTATCCTTAAACCCTAATGTCATGACATTTGTATCCTACACATTCCTAAGGTTCAACCGGGACTTTTAATTTTCATTTCTCCGTCAATTCTTGCTTGAATTATCAAGGAATAAATTTACAAAATAAATATATATATGATGAAAAATAACATCATTAATTATAAATAATAAAACATTGCATCTATTTACCGTAAACTTACCTTGATATAAAATACGATCAAATATTTTGATTTAGTCCTCAACCTTTTTCTTTCCTCGGTCTAACATTGAATTTCATTCTTCTTGATCTATAATAGCAAATTTAAATTATTTAATATTCACATTTATCAAAATAGTCTTTAACTCTAACTTTGGAAAAATTATGATTTTGCCCCTAAACTTTTGCATATTTACACTTTTGCCCCAAGGCTCGAAAATGAAACTCTATCCCTAATTCTTATGTTTTATGGCATGCTGATCATTTATTTACCTACGACAACATCAAATTCCCACTCTAACATGTACTTATGACCGTTAGGTATTTTTACCGATTATGTTGTTTTACTCGTTTTTGCTTAATATCGCTTAGCTCATGTAATATCCCGAATCAGGGCCTAATCGGAATAGTGGTTTTGTAACCACAAATCCGAGATAGAAATAATTATTTTATAATTATTTTGATGATTATGATAGGATTGCATGATTGTGTGAAAATTTCGTGATGAAATTCTATGCCTAAAGTGCTTAAATTGAAAGTAGGGACTAAATCGAATAAGTTGTAAAATTTGCATTCTAGAAATTTTTAGTATGAAATTGCTTTGAAATATTTATTAGGAGGTCTTAAATAGAAATTTTACCAATTTTAAGTTCATGGACAAAATTAGGACATGGAAGGAATTTTTGGAAAGTTTAGTAGTAAGGGTATTTTGGTCATTTAGTTATTAAAATGAATTAAAACAAAATTAAAAGCCAATTTTGTCCATCTTCTTCATTAGGCCGAAATTTAAAGGGTTCTCCATAGCTAGGGTTTGTTTCAAGCTTCCAAGCTCCATAGTAAGTGATTCCAAGCCCGCTTTTAATGTTCTTTACGTTTTTGGAATCCGTTAGCTCGATTAAGCTTATGTTAGCAATAATTCAACCTAGGGTTTATATTTGGAAAAATACCCATAGGTGAAATTTTTGTATTTTGATGTTTTATGATAGAATATGAGGTTTTAAATTATGTTAGACAACTTGTGCTACTCGGTTTTGAGCGAAAACGAGTAAAAGGGCTTAATCGGTAAAAATACCTAATAGTCATAAGTACATGTTAGAGTGAGAATTTGATGTTGCCATAGAAGAGAAAAGTGATCAGCATGTTGTAAAACATAAGACTAAGGAATAAAGTTTAATCCCGAGCTTAGGGGCAAAAATGTAAATATGCAAAAGTTTAGGGGCAAAATTGTAATTTTGCCAAAATTTGAGTTAAGGATTAATTTGATAATGTGAGTATTAAATGAGCTAAATGTGTTATTTTAGATCAAGAAAGACGTGGAATCGACCTCAATCGAGGAAAAGAAAAGATTGTGGACTAAATTGCAAAATCCTTGTATTTTGGTACCAAGGTAAGTTCATGTGTAAATAATGTAGCATAATTGTTATTTTTAAGTTATTGATATTAATTATGTGTTATGCTGAATTTCATTATGAAATGTATGCTTTGTGGTTAATTTCAAATAATATGTAAATTATGTGAGCTACTTGTTAAATATAATAGTTACCGAGTATTAATTTCGGCATTCTACGGAAGACGGCAAGGATAAGTGTTCGAGAAAAATCCCGTTTGAACCTTAGGAATAGATTAGGATACAACTGACATGTCACTAGGATGGTTGAGCATCCGAACTCGTTGAGTTGAGTCCGAGTTCACTTATGGATGCGAATGTCCGAACTCGTTGAGTTGAGTCCGAGTTCGTGAAATGTAACTAGGCATCCGAGCTCGTTGAGTTGAGTCCGAGTTCACTTATGGATGCAAACGCCCGAGCTCGTTGAGTTGAGTCCGAGTTCGCTTATGGGCGGGTTACATGATTGCTTGATTGTATATATGGCACTTATGTGCAAGTTATCCATGTATCTGAATTATATTCCGATGTGTTCAACGGGTAAAGTTCTACTCAAATGGAGGAATATTCGAGATGTAAAGAGACGTATTGGTAAGTGATATGAAATGGATATTTTGGACAGGTATGTATTTAACCCTCGGGTTGAGTATTGATACAACCACGATAAGGTAATAAGATGATGAAGAATGATTAAAATGTGATATGTGTTTTAGTGATGTATGCTAATGTTGATTGGTATAACTGCTTGTTATGTTACTTATTATTTGCATATGAACTTACTAAGCATTTATGCTTACTCCTCCTTCTTACTCATTGTAGTTTTGGACAAGCCAGCTCAGAGTCGGGATAGGTCGAAGGCTCACCACACTATCCGAAGACTTTTGGTAAATGGCTTGTAAATTTAAGTATGGCATATATAGCAATATACCTATTTTGTGTAAATGATCTTATGGTATGGTTCTGAAATGGTTGAGGAAATGCTTGATAATGATAAATTATGAAAATGGTTAGTTTAGATTATGTTTGATGTTAAGGAAAACTATTAAGATACTTAGTGCATAAAACTCATAAAAGGATGAAATTTACCATAAATGAATCTTGCAGCAACACTAACGCGAGTTTGAAAATTTACTAAAATCAAAGAAATTTAATTTGGTGATGAACTACATATCAAATTGAATCTTATTATGTATAGTTTCACATGAAACAAATGAAACAAGTAAAGGAATTATATGTTAGAAGATATTTGAATTTTAGTGAAACAGAGTCATAGCAGTTTCTGAATCCCCTGTTCCTACTTTATAAATTCACCATAAATTGTAAAGATATAATTAGGTGGTGTATTTTATATCCTCAGAATCCTTATTGAGTCTAGTTTTAGAAGAAATAAATCTCATAGTCATATAAATTTTTTACAGAGATAAATGTGGTTAGTAGTAAACAGAGGTCAGACCAGTCGAGTCCTGAAACAGGGGTAACTTTAACTAATAAATTGTACTAATTGGCCCAACCAAAAATTCTAGAAAAAAATTAGTAGATAGGTATATGAGTCTAGATTCAGGGAAAATTTACGGATATTAATTTCGAGTTTCGTAACTCGAGATATGATTTTTCTTGTAACTGTGACGCAAGTAGCTTAAAAGCTGTGAATGTAGAAACAAATAATCCAAAGTTCTAAAAATGTTAAACTAAGCTTAGTAACACCTCATACTCGACTCCGGCGACGGTCTCGGGCATGGAGGCGTTACAGCTCAAGTCATTTAACATAATTTCAAGCTTCATATTCTACCATAAAACATCAAAATAATCACATTTCACCTATGGGTATTTTTCCAAATATGAGCCTTAGGTTAAATTATTGCTAGAATAATCTAAATCAAGTTATCGGGACTTCAAAAACGTAAAGAACATTAAAAACGGGGCTTGGAATCACTAACTATAAAGCTTGGAAGCTTGACAAAACCCTAGCTATGAAGAACCCTTGAAATTTCGGCCTAATGAAGAAGATGGGCACATTTTGCCATCTTTTTCCCTTTTTTAATCTTTTAATTAACAAATGACTAAAATACTCTTCATTAAAACTTTAGTTATTTTTATCTATGTATGTCCAATTTTGTCCATGAAAACCTAATTGTATAATTACCATTTAATGACCTCTATTTCAATTATACTCTTCAATTTAATCCTTTAGTATCTAAAACTCATATTTATCAACTTTTTCAATTAAGCCCTTGTAGGCAAATTAAGCATGCTATCTATAAAATTTTCCATCGATACTCTAACACATGCATCTAATCACTCGCTAAATTATAAAAATTAATTGGATTAAACTTTTATATCTTGGATTCGTAGTTTTGTAACCATTGTTCCGTTTAGGCCTTATTTTTGGATGTTACACGGTCGGCCGCATGCCCATGTGCCAGCTCGTGTGCCACACACAGCCAGTAGACACGCACGTTTGTCTAGGCCATGCCAAACCTGTAGGGTATACTAACTTAATTCAAAAGGGTACCCCAAGGGACACACGGCCGTATAACATGACCGTGTGCCGCACACGGCGGAGATAAACGCACATGTGGACAAAAATAGGCCATTTGTAAAGCCAATTTGCCACCCTACTCTTAAGCACACAAAGTAACCAAATTTGGTACTGTTTTAATACATTAATAGGCAACCAAAACATGTTATTTCATACACATTTCATACCATTTATACATCATCCTTGTCACTACTAAATTCCAAAACCACAAACATGCCAAATCAAATTGATACTTTAACTAATATCCACATTTAGACATAACCCAAATCATCAAGTATTTACTAAACCAAATTGGCGTCCAAACATCATCTTAAATTATACCAAAGCTTACCATATTATGCCATTACACAAGGAAAATTACACATCAAACAGAAGTTATTAATAAGCTATATAAAATGACCAAATACGTCACCAAAACTTTTATCAAAAAGACTCAAGCCTATACATGCCGTATAACCAAATCACAAGTGTAAAAATACCGAAATAAAAAATGCGATCTCCGTTGACTACTAACCCTAGCGAACGTCTGAATCACTATAAAACATAAAAAAAATAACACAAAGTAAGCTATAAATCTTAGTAAGCTCTTATGGTAATAAACTCATATTATGAAATAACCGCATTTTAAATAATTGCTCAAAACATGATATAATTCATATGATTTCACCATTCAATCTCGAATTCATGCACACAGATGATCAATATTTTCATGAGTTTATTCATTCAAAACACATATGGTTTGAATACTTCTTATCAATTCATTCACATTTTCATATGCACAAGCAACTATATATAAACTTTATTCAATCGATATTCATCACCTTTTCTTAGCCAAATGAATTATGTGAAATATCATCAATTAATGGTGTTTCGCACACTATGTTCCATATGTATATTTAGTTAAAATAACTATAACTCATATCTCACATATCATTCAATTCATACCCATTATAGCCAAACAAACACATTTTGGCATGGAACATACTTAAACATAAATCTTTCTCATTTCATATACATGATACACTAAAAACTTACCAAATTACCTTTATTTGATTCTCATATAAGTTCTGTACGAACCTGTATCACTTAACTCAATTGTACTTTCCTTCTCGTCTTGACTCTGCCCTTTGAACCATTCAGAATCATTAAGGATACTCAAAAATTGTAACATCCTGAATTAGGGTCTAGTCAGAACAGTGATTTTGAGACCACAAATCTAAAATAAAAATAATTATTTTATGATTATTTGATGGTCCATGACATGATTGCATGTTTGTGTGAAATTTTCATGAAGAAATTCTATGCGTAAGATGTCCAATTTGACTTTAGGAACCAAATTGAATAAGTTGTAAAAATTGTGTTCTAGAAGCTTTAAGCATGAAATTGCATTGGATTATTAATTAGAGGTCCTTAAATGGCAATTTGACCAAGTTCTAAAATTTTGGAAAAAAATGGGCATGAATAGGAAAAATTTGAAAGAAAGGCCTTTAGGGCATTTTTGTCTTTTAGTAAATAAAAGAATAAAAAGGGAAAAAGAAAGCAAAATTTGTCCATCTTCTTCTTTCTTGTGCCGAAATTCCAAGGGTCACCATAGCTAGGTTTATTCATCTTTTCAAGCTTGATTGTAAGTGCTCCCTAGCCCCATTTTTAATGTTTTTTACATTTTTGAAGTTGTCATCAATCGATCTAGCTATTTCTACCATTATTTTGAGCTAGGGTTCATGTATGTAATTTCACCCATGTGTAACATTGTTGTATTTTGATGTTTAATGGAGGAATATGAATGTTTGATCTGTGATAAAGATCTTTTACTAAATGATTTTTAGTGAAAACACCTAAAAAGGTCTTGTTTGTAAAAGGTGTAAAAATGATTAGTAGAAATGTGAAATAAAGGAAATATGGGCTGATATAAGATAGAATATGATTCGGCTAGGCTTGGGTAACCAAGAAATTGCATGCATTTCATTTTACGGGCCTAAGGACTAAAGTGTAAATAAGTGAAAAGTTAGGGGTAAAAAGGTAATTTTACCAAGTGTGTTATGGGTCGATATGAGCAATGTATTATTGAACAAGTTGAATTTGGTGTTATAGATAAAAAAAAAGTGATTCGAGTCTTGATCGGTGGAAAAATAAGGTTTACGAGGATTAGGCTCGTTTATATTATTTTTGTACCGAGGTAAGTTTGTTTGCGAATAATGCAACATGTACCATACTTTGAATGCTCTAATATTGCATGTATGATAAATACTTACATAATTGATATGTTGTTGTATTATGTGTTGATTGCCTAAATTTTATCATGAAATATACTTTGATTATTTCATGAGTATGTGTTGGTGCCATGAATATTGAAATCGACATTACGAGCAAGCTTAACCAAAAACTGGTATCGAAGAATCCCGTTTGAACCTTAGGAATAGTTTGGATACAAGTGACATGTCACTAGGAATTATGTAATCTGAACTCATTCAGTTGTGGTTTGATTTCATGATATATGTGACATCCGAACTCATTGAGTTATGGTCTGAGTTCGTGATATATGTGACACCTGTTTTGGAGTTTGGGTACTGGTCTCGTATATTTTATTGATGGCGAGGTAGTCCGGCATGTGTTGCAAATACCTGACAGCTTACATGAGTAGACTTGTGAGTAGCTCGTAAACGAGCAACGCGTGATCTGAGATTTGAAGTAGCATTGGCTACATATAAGGCACTTAGGTGCAAACTTTAGATGTATCCGATAGTATTCCGAGTGTTCAACGGGTAGTTTAAAGAACTACTATGAGTAATCGTAACGACTGCATCAAGACACGAAAGTAAGTTATAATGTGCAAGTGGGCACAGGTATGTACATTGAACTCATTTGAATGACATGAAATATGATGAGCTCGTGGTAAGAACATGCATTTATATATATATGAGGAATAAGTTTATGAGAATTGATAAAATTCAAGATTATGTCTGTTATGTTAAATTCATGATTTGAGCTTGTTTAAGTTGTCTTTTATTTGCATGTGAACTTACTAAGCTTTATGCTTACCCCTTTCTTTTCCATCTCTTATAGTTTCGCCAAGCTAGCTCAGGGATCAGAGAACGTCGGAGACTCGATCACACTATCAGTTGAACATTTGGGTATAGTTAGCTTTATCATTTTGGATATGGCATGTATAGGGACTTGGCCTTTTTGTTATGTGTCATATTGATTAGCAAATGTGCTAGCTCATGATGTTATTATGACTATTTCGTATATGGCCATGAGATGTGGCTCATATTGATTATTTTGGGTTGTAACCCTTATTATTGATGCATGCATGCAAATGTGCTTATGCTTTAATGTGGTTATAGTTGTTTATGTCTAATGAGTGTGATGGATGGCATGTATGTTGGGTGTATGAAATATAATTAATGTGTTTGATGATAAATGTAGTGTAAAAGTATAACTTAAAAATAGGTTAGTAACGATAATAGTCAAATATGAAATTGGTGCAGGATCCCATATGAAAGTATAATAATTTGGATAAGTGAAATGTTGACATTGTCAAGTCATAATTTAACCATGAATGTGTTTGCTTAAGTGATTAGAGGTGTCATATTGCTTATCATGAAGTGGATCTACATCTGTAAGTGCTTAAGGGTGGCAAATGGCTTGGAAAATAGCATAGAAATTGTCCACACGGTTAGACACATGTGCATGTGTCTAGGCCATGTGTGACGCACTGTCTGCCCTATGGACGTGTGATCCAGCCGTGTGTCCCTTGCACCCTAATTATGAAAAATAGAATGCCCAGTAGTAAACACACAGGCAGAGACACAGCAGTGTGTCTCAGCCGTATAAAGGACACGGCCATAGGACATAGGCATGTGCCCAGGCCGTGTGAAGTCTGCGCCTAATTTTTGGAATTTAATTCACCACACAGCCTCAGTACATGAGCGGGTAACTTGTTCTTGTGACCTTATTTGCTTGATGACGTCATAGTTAAACAGTTATACGAGCTAATGACACAAGTGTGTCCCATGTCACACAGGCGTGTGTGACCACACGGCCTACCTACATGGGTGTGTGACTCTCCAAAACAAGAAAATTTTCTAACTGTTAAAAAGGATTCAAAAGTTTTCGATTTAGTCCCAAACCACTTTCTATGTATGTTTCGGGTTTTGTAGACCTTTATAGGGGACAATTTGCATGTGATATACAAAGTTTTAAATGTGGATGAAACTTTGTGGCTCAATTTTGTATGTTTATTTACATTTAAGTCTGGTAATACCTTGAACCCTATCCCGGCTTTGGATACGAGTAAGGGGTGTTACATTTAGTGGTATCAAAACTATAGTTTACTCAGTTCTCGAACTAACGTAGCATGTGTATGAGTCTAGCTATACATGCCATATATATATTATGATAGTGTAACGACTCCTGATGATTTAAAAATGTGTTGATAGAGCAGTGGTGGATAATGTTGAAAGAATGCGCCTGCTCTCGTTGAAGGAGCATTGCTGTCTGATAGTAGACGCATAGCTATTAGTAGAGGAGAATGAGGCAAAGAGCCTTTCTCCACATGATGGATGTCTAGTACACGGAGTTCGTTCGAACAAACCTGAACTCTCAACCTCATCCACCCCTCCAAATCCCCAAACTGTACCTGAAGTGCCTCAAGGTATGGATTTTATGAGGTTTCATAGAACCCCAGTTGATAGAATTCAAAAGTAAGAAGCTGAGGAGTTTAGGGTCAATGCCGAAGATGATCCCGAAAGGGCAGAAATTTAGCTCAAGAATTCCATTTGGGTATTCGATGAGCTATCTTACACATCTGATGAATGTTTGAAGTGTTCTATTTCCTTGTTGAGAGATGCAACATATTATTGGTGGAAAATGCTAACTTCGGTGGTACTGAGAGAAAGGGTCACATGGGAATTCTTTCAAGAAGAGTTCTGAAAGAAATACATCAGTGAGTGGTTCATTGATCAGAAGCGTAAAGAATTTATCAATTTGAAACAAGGGCGCATTTCATTTACTGAGTACAAAAGAGAGTTTGTTCGGCTTAGTAAATATGCTCGAAAGTGTGTATCCTTTGGGGCTAAAATGTGTAGAAGATTAGAAGATGCACTTAATGAGGACATTAGAGTGTTAGTGGGTATTCTTGAGCTAAAGGAATTTGTTATGCTCATTGATCGGGCTTGTAAAGCTGAGGAGCTGACCAAGGAGAGGAAAAGAGCCGAATATGAGGCTAGAGATATAAGGAAGAGACCGATGAGCAAGTCACTTCCATCTCAATCTAAGAAATCTAGAGATATGTATTCTTATTCTCATGTGTCGGCTCGACATTCGTACAAAAACTGTAAGAAGCATAATTTGGGTTTTAGATCTCAGACTACGTTTGTGGCTAGTGTAGGTAATGATAGAGATCCTAGACCCGAGTGCCAAAAATGTGGTAGAGGTCATTTTGGTAAGTGTAGGGTGAGCGATGGATCTTGTTTCCGATGTGGTTCTGAAGAACACTCTATCAAAGACTTTTCTGAGACGGTCAAGAAAGAAAAATTTTAGAGTACATGGTCAGGTAGTATGGCTACAAAAGGGAGACCCTCGAGAAATGTCAGTAATGGGTCTAGTAGTAAAAATGTAACAAGGGATACAGTAGTGAGATCTGAAGCTAGAGCTTCAGCTAGAGCCTATGCTATACGTACGCGTGAGGACACATCTTCTCCCGACGTGATTACAGGTACTTTTTCTCTCTATGACACTTCTGTTATTGCCTTGATTGACCCTAGTTCTACTTATTCATATGTGTGCATGAAATTGGTATCTAGCATGAATATGCCTGTTGAGTATACGAAATTTAAGATTAAAGTTTCAAACCTATTAGGAAAACATGTTTTAGTTGATAAGGTATGTAAGAAATGTCCTTTGATAATTAGAGATCATTTTTTTCCAGCTGACTTGGTGTTATTGCCGCCCGATGAATTTGATGTTATATTAGGGATGGATTGGTTGACAATTCATGATGCTATAGTGAATTGTAGACAAAAATTTATTGAATTGAAATATGAAAATGGTGAAATTCTCCAGGTTGGATCAGATGAGTCAGATAAGTTTCCAATTGTGATTTCTTTGATGTCTAATTAGAAATGTATTAAAAAGGGATGTGAAGCTTATTTGGCTTATGTGTTAAATACGAAAGAGTCTGAATCAAAGATTGAATCTGTGCCTGTTGTATGTGAGTATTCAGATGTGTTCCCGGAAGAGCTACCTAGATTACCTTCTGTTAGGGAAGTTTTGTTTGGCATTGAGTTAGTCCTTGGTACAACACCTATCTCGATTGCTCCATATAGAATGGCCCTGACTGAATTGAAAGAACTGAAGTCACAGTTGCAAGAATTGACTGAAAAGGGTTTTGTGAGACCGAGCTTTTCGTCGTGGGGTGCTCTAGTATTATTTGTGAAAATGAAAGACGGATCTATGAGGTTATGTATAGATTACCGACAGCTCAATAAAGTAATAATTATGAACAAGTATCCTTTGCCAAGGATTGATGACTTGTTTGACCAGTTAAAATGAGGGACATGGTTTTCAAAGATAGACTTGAGGTTCGGTTACCACCAGTTGAGTGTGAAAGAATCGGATGTGCCAAAAACTGCTTTTCGGACGAGGTATGGTCATTATGAATTTCTTGTCATGCCTTTTGGTTTAACAAATGCTCCTGCTAAATTTATGGATTTGATGAACCATATTTTTTGACCGTATTTGGATAAATTTGTTGTCATTTTTATTGATGACATATTTCTTTATTCTCACGATGAATCCGAGTATGACGAACACTTGAGAGCTGCTTTGCAAACCTTGAGAGACAAGTAGTTGTATGCTAAGTTTAGTAAAAGTGAGTTTTGGCTTCGAGAAGTTGGATTCTTGGGCCACATTGTTTCAGGCAATGGTATTAGAGTAGACCCAAGTAAGATCTCAACTATTGTCTAATAAAAACCGCCAAGGAATGTAACTGAGGTTAGAAGCTTTCTAGGCTTGGCCAATTATTATAGACGGCTTGTTAAATGATTCTCCATGATTGCTAGTCCAATGACGAAGTTGATACAGAAAGATGTTAAGTTCGAATGGATAAAAAAGTGTCAACAGAGTTTTGAGAAATTAAAGGCATTGTTGACAGAGACCCTAGTTTTGGTGCAACCCAAGTCAGGTGAAGAACTTGTGATTTATAATGATGCTTCCTTGAATGGTTTGGGATGTGTACTTATGCAAGAGAGTAAGGTCGTAGCTTACGCTTCTAGACAGTTGAAGCCTCACGAAAAGAACTATCCAACACATGACTTAGAATTGGCCGCCATAGTTTTTGCTTTGAAGATTTGGTGACATTATTTATTTGGTGAGAAATGCCATGTCTATACCGATCATAAAAGTCTTAAGTATTTGATGACACAAAAGGATTTGAACTTGCAGCAACAAAGATGGTTGGAACTGCTAAAAGATTATGAACTTGTGATCGATTACCATCTAGGTAAGGTGAATGTGGTGACTGAAGCTTTGAGTAGGAAGTCATTGTTCGCCTTGAAGGCTATGAATACACGATTGACCTGGTCCGATGATGGTTCGATTCTAGTTGAGTTGAAAGCTAGACTGACTTTTCTTGAACAGATTTGTGATGCTCAGAAAGTTGATAAAGAGTTACAAGCTAAGAGAATTCAGTGTGAGTCTAGCAGTATCCAATACATATGCAAAATATGCATCATAGCCCTTTTTCAAGTATTTTTGAACTAAAATAGATGATATCACAACCGATAATTCACTCGAATCATTAGACTCAATCTGAAGAATCTCACTATTTTGAAATTTCAATTAGATAGTCTTTCGTCTACAATTCACAACTACATCATGCATAGTTAGCCAATCCATTCCCAAAATCACATCAAACTCATCGAAGGATAAAAGCATCAAGTCAGCCCAAAAATAGTAACCCCGGATCATCAGAGGACAATTCTTACAAATTTTATCAACTAAAACAAATTTGCCTAAGGAGTTCGATACTTTAATTACAAACTTTGTGGACTCGACATGCAAACTCTTTTTAAATACTAAATTCATACAGATATATGAATGAGTTGATCCAAGATCTATCAATGCAACTATATCAGTATTAAAAAGAGAAAAAGTATTGGTAATAACATCTGACAATGATGCATCTTCTCGTGCACGAATAGCATAGGCTTTGGCAGGTGCTCGCGCCTTAGATCTCACGGTCGAATCTCTCGGAGTACCTCAATTACCACTCACATTGCCAGTGTTTCGAGGCAGTCTGCCTCTAGTAGCCATGTTACTAACTTTCACTGGTTGTTCTATTTTAGCTATAAACTTTTCTGGACAATCATCAAAAGATCCACATTTAAAGCAAGCTCCACTCACTAATCTGCATTCACCATAATGCTTCTTATTGCAATGTTTACAATTAGGTCCAGTATTTCTAGCGCTTCCCACACTAGCAACGGATGTCGCCTGAGGTTTAGAACTAAAATGTCTCACATCTCTGTCTCTAATCGAAATTCCTGTAGAAGTCGTAGAACGAGGATGATAATCATTAAATTTTTTTGATGCAGACTGATGTGATTTTCCTGCAAATCTCTTTCTAGAATCTCTAGCCATAGAATTGGCTTTTCTTTTCTCTTTGCAAAGCTCTTCAGCTTTACAAGCTTTATCAAACAAAACAACAAACTCTTTCGGCTAAAGAATTTCGACTAACACTTTGCTTTCTTCATTCAATCCATCCTCGAATCTTTTACACATTATAGCTTCAAAATAGATGCATTCACGAGTATATTTTCTGAGTCATACAAACTCTCTCTCATATTCTGTGACTGACATATGACCCTACTTCAATTCAAGGAATTCTTTCCTCTTCTGATCGATGAACCTTTGGCTGATATATTTCTTTCTAAATTCAACTAGAAAGAAATCTCAAGTGACTCATTCTTGCAGAAATATGGATATCAATGTATTCCACCATTGATATGTGGTGTCTCTTAGCAACGATATGACACACTTTAAACATTCTTCAAGTGTGCAAGATAATACGCCGAATACCTGAATCGTGTTCTCAAGCCAAAATTTGGCTCTCTCAAAGTCATCATTAATAGTGGCTCTGAATTCCTTAGCTTCGTGTTTTCGTATCTTATCAATAGCTGGTTTATTTAATCGTAGAGGATCAACACCATAAGGAATTACAGGATCAGTTTGGGAACAGGTGGGGCTAGAGGTTGCAGAACAGCTGGGTTTGTACGAATGTATTGTGTGAACCACTCATTCAATATCTAAAAGGCTTCTTTAGCCTCACCACTGTGACTACTCGTCACGGGTCTAGATTCCGTAGGTACTGTCCTTGAGTGGGAGCTGGTGCGTTACTTTCTACATTATTTGCTACAGCTCGTTTGGGATCCATTACTATATAAAAACACATTTGGAAATGTTAGGAGTCATCACACTATTATAGTTTTATTTATGGCATGTATAGCTAGACTTATATATACTACGTTAGTGCTAGAATCGACTAAACCATAGCTCTGATACAAATAAATGTAACACCTCTAACCCGTAACCGTCGCTGGAATAGTTTAAGAGGCATTACCAGACTTATAACTTAATTTAGAACAATCATTTATCAAATTTCATCTCATTTTAGTATTTATCATTCATTCATAATCAATATTTACAAATATCAAGCATACAAAGCTTTAATCATGTATTCGGTACTAAATCATAACATATTAAAATTTTCAAAAACTTAGAAAAATTTTCACATTTCAAGTGTCACACTCCCATTTGAACAAGCCGTGTGCCTCACATGGTTACCAGACACACCCGTGTCACAGGCCGTGTAAAAAATAGGGCATACATACTGACTTGTACCACACGGCCGAGGACACGCCTGTGTGCCAAGCCATGGGAAAATTAGGGAGGTTACTGACTTGGGTCACACGGCTGGCCACACGCCCATGTGCCAGCCCTTGTACCACACACGACCACTAGACACGCCTGTATGTCTAAGCCGTGTCAAACCTGTAGGGTATACTGACTTTAATTCGAAAGGGTACCCCAGGGGACACACGACCGTGTATCATGACCGTGTGTCCCACACAATTGAGACACACGCCCATGTCCTTGCCCCTGTGGACAAAAATAGGCTATTTACAAAGCCATTTTGCCACCCTAAAAACACAAGCATTTACAAGAATAATTGACCACATTTTAACAGCTCAATAGGCAACCAAAATAATCATTTTAATATACATTATAAGCCATATCAAACCTACAAATTACATATCCAAATACCTATCTAACAACATGCATAATCCATTAATTAAACAAACACATATTAGGACTTTACTTATATAATTTCATTCAATCATTCCTTGCCCCAAACACACCATAATTGAGCACTTCAATTCAACCAAAACATAACATCAAAATATGCCAAATTACATGGCTTACTTATATACAAAATATACCAAAATCATGATATAAAGTAATATAACTAAAGTAATATAACTATCATTCTTTAAACTAGCCTATACATGCCATATTTACAAATTCACAAGTTCAAAAGTACCAATTAGAAATTGGATAGTGTGCTGTGCAACTCCAACTTGTCTGGAACAAGCAAGCTAACAAACCTCTATAAAACATAGAAAAGGAAGCAGAGTAAGCATTATAGTTTAGTAAGCCTGTATAATTTAGAATTAAACTTACCATTATACATAATCGAAGCAATACAAAAATACAACCAATTCAATTAACCAATAGCTAAACACAAGTATTCATCACATGTTAGTCATTGTAAAAATACATGAAACCATCCATTAATACAATACTTATCATCAATCCAAATTCATATATCATGTATAACATTAGTAACATTTATAAACTATAACTCATCCGTATAACATTATTTAGGCCCGTTGAACCTATTAGAACTTCAAAGTATAATTGAGTGAACACTGTCAGAAATCTGTCAATTCATCATCATATATGCTCTTTTGAGCCAAGATCGGTAAGCTCCTCCTAAGCTGCTGAACAGTAAGCTTATCGAGCTGAAACAAGAAGCTCTATCGAGCTGAACAGTAAGCTCATACGAGCTGAAAATAGTGAGCTCTCTCGAGCTAATATATCGGTAAGCTCATAGGAGCTGTGGTGAGTCCGCAACAAATGTAGGAGCTCGACCAAAATGGTAATTCCAGTATTATGTCACTCGTATCCAATGAATTCATACGGTTCATACAGTGCTCAATAACATACACATTAAATCATTAAATCATTCATACTTCAAGTATTTCAATTATACATATTCATTTCAATAATTATAAGTATAGAAAAGTTCGATTCTAATTATACGAACTTACTTTGAGTTGCTCGGATGAAAACTATGGTCTATTCGTCAACATTTCTTTTTCCTCGATCTAGTTCCAGCATTTGTTTATCTTGATCTATACAATATCAAATTAACTCATTCGAACTTTCATTCAATTCAATTTAACCTAAAACATTTATTTTGGCTAATTTACAATTTTACCCCTAGACTTTTGACTACTTTGCAATTTAGTCCTTAATTTATAAAAATGAAAATTTTCACAATTAAACCATAATCCGATGGTAGCTGAATTTCCTAGGGACTTCTAGCTGCCTATTTATTTCATTAATTCACACTTTTAACCACCACATTTTTTAACTTCACAATTAAAACCCTATTTGAAATTTTTATCAAAAATCACTTTATAAAACTTGTATATTTATCATTAAACCTTCATAATCTTCCATTAAGCATCAAAGAACTCAAGTATTCAACAATGGCATTTTTTAAAATCATGAACAGATTCAAAAATTAAACTATGGGCTAGCTAAAATACTAAGCAACGATCTCAAAAACGTAGAAATCATTAAAAACGGATAAAAAAATGAGCTTACATGTAGGGATGAACCCTAGCCGAACCTTGAAGCTTCAAATATGGTGTTTTTCTGTTTCATTCTCGGTGGATGATGATAATTCGGAAGATAACCATTTGTTTTTCATTAATTTAGTTAGGTTATTTAATAATTTACCATATTAAATATAACTTATAAATCACTTAAATCATGGACATAAATGTTCACTAACCTTAATCATGGTATAATAACATTATAAGGACCTTGGATTTACTAAATCATATCAATCAAACACTTTTAACAATTAGAATTCAACTTTTACGCGTTACGTGATTTAATCCTTTTTTTACCGAATTAAGCATTTAAACGATAAAATTTCTTTACATAACTTTCACATAATTAATCTATCATGCTATAGACCTTATTAAAATAATAAAATAAATATTTCTACTTCAGATTTGTGGTCCCAAAACAACTATTCTAATTTGACCTAAAAACAGGTAGTTACAGGAAAAACCCTAAACCTTTAACAGTTTTACATATTAGTCCCTGGGCTAGCTAGATTAATCCACAATGACTCCGAAATCATAGAAATCATTAAAAACCGAGTCAAACTCACTTACATGCAAGCTATGGAAGGTGCCAAATGCTTCAAGCTATTTCAATGGCTTTTTCAACCCTAATTTTTTGCTATGAAGAAGTTGAATGAATAAAATTTTCATTTCTTTTATTTAATTTACGTTTAATAACCAAAATTACCTATTTAACCTTAAGTTAAAACATTAAAATTCACTTAAATAATGTCCAATAATGTCCACTAACTTTAATAATGGGCTAATTACCACATAAGGACCTCCACTGTAATATTTCATAGCTCTTAGACACCTTTAGCTAATAGAACATAAGTTTTACATTTTACGCGATTTAGTCCTTTTTATCAAAATAAGCATTTAAAGATATTAAAATAATAATAAAATAAATATTTTGCCTTAGATTTGTGGTCCCAAGACCATTTTTTTTATTTGACTAAAAACGGGCTGTTACAACTCTCCCCCTTAGGAATTTTCGTCCTCGAAAATCTTACCAGAAAAGAGGTTAGGGTACTATTTTTTCATAGCTTCCTCGGGTTCCCACGTAGCTTCTTCGATACCATGACATTGCCACAGAACCTTCACTAAAGCTATGCTATTATTTCTCAACTCTTTAATCTCTTGAGCCAGAATTATGATTGGTTCTTTGTTATACGTCATATCAGGTTGAATTTCAATCTCTGCCAGAGAAATTACGTGTGAAAAATTTGATCTATATCGACGTAACATCGAAACATGAAACACATTGTGGATCTTTTCTAACTCTGATGGTAAAGCTATTTGTTATGCTACTGGCCCTATTCTTTTGATAATCTCATACGGCTCGACAAATCACGGACTCAATTTGCCTTTGCATCCAAATCTAAGAATCTTCTTCCACGGAGATACTTTCAAAAGTATTTTGTCTCCGATTTGAGATTCAATGTCTTTACGTTTCATATCCACGTAAGATTTCTATCGATCTAGAGCTGCTTTCAAACTATCACAAATTACTTTCACTTTATCTTTAGTCTCTCTAAGCAAATCAACCCTGTGAACTTTTTTCTCACTAAAAGCTCAGTCCAATACAACGGAGTTCTTCATTTTCGACCATACAAAGCTTCATACGGTGCCATCTTCATACTCGATTGAAAACTGTTGTTATACGTGAATTCAACTAACGGTGAATATTTCTCCCAATTGCCTTCAAACTCTAAAACAGAGCAACGAAGCATATCTTCGAGAATCTGAATGTAACAACCCGATTTAGACCCTATTCGAAATGGCGGTTTCGAGACCATGAATCCAAGTCAAAAAATATTTAAAAATTATTTTTAGTGTTTATTATGTGTCAATTTATATGTGTGAATTTTTCGTGCTTTAATTTTATCATTTGAGTGTCGATTTAATTAAAAGGACTTAATCGCATAAAATAAAAATTTAATGATTAAACGTGAAAGATGCCGAATTGATATTGTCTTTATAATATGAAGTACTGATGTTGTAATAAGGCCATTTATTATATGTGTGGATGGTTTTAGATATGTTTTATATGGTTTTCTAATTAAACTTTAAAGGTTAAATATGTAAAATAGTAAATAATATATATAATATATTATAACATAATTAAAATCCATGTGAATGCGTTCATACTTTTGACCGAAAATAAAAAATAAAGAAAGAAAAGAAAAATTTAGGTATTCGGCACTTTGGAACCTTAATCAAGGTATGTAACTAGCTCGGATTTTGATAATTTTTTATGTTTTTGAGATCGTTGCTAAGTTATCTACAAAACCCATGCTTGAATTTTTTATTTTGATGAATATTTTAAGTTATGCCATTGTTGAAAACTTGAGATTTTTTCTATTTGATGGTAGAAAATAAAAGATATGTGATAGATTAACATGTTTTGTATTGGAATTTTTGATGATTTTGAGTAATTAGGGATAAATTGTAAAAATAATAAATTGAGGGACTAAATTGTGAAATAAATGAAATATATGGACTTATATGAACCCAAGGAAGATTCGGCCCAAGCATGATATGTTGAAATTTTGCATATTTTGTGTTTTGTGCAATATGGACTAAATTGTAAAAAGTGTAAAATGTTAGGGGTAAAATGGTAATTTTCCTATTTATGTGTTTTTGGACTAAAATGAATGAAAATATGTTTGAATAAGTTTAATTTTTATATGTTTAGATCTAGAACCAAAGAAATCAGATTTGGATTGGGGGAAAAATAAAGTTGTCGACTAGTTGTCCCGTTCCGTTTTTCATCGCCCGACGTAAGTTTATAAGCAAATAAGTGTTAATAATTTTGAATATATATATATATATATATATGTTTTAAATCCTGAATCAAATTTTATAATTGTATATCTTGATGACCGAATGTGTATATGCTTGAAAATTGAGTTTACGAGTTTAATTGGATCGAGTCACGACGTCCAAAATCCCTGTATGAACATTAGGAATAACCAGGATACATATGTCATGACATAGGATTCCGATATGTGATGTGTGAGTAAGACCATGGCATTGATATGTGACACCGATATATGTGTGCGAGTAAGACCACGTTTAATACGTTGGCATCGATATGTGGTTCTGATATATGTGTGCGAGTAAGACCCTGTCTTGGACAGTGGCATCAATATGTGATTACATGTAAGACCACGTCTGGGACGTTGGCATTGTACAGTATATGTGGTTATCTGAGTATCCTATCCAATTCTGAATGGTTCAACGGGCAATAATAAGTTAAGATCGAATGAAAAATTGAGTTAAAAAGTTCAGGTATGTATTCATACTAAGTTATGAAATTATGGCAGGTTAGATGCTTGAAACAATGATATAAATGTTTTTTGTTATTGTGAACTGCATATATGCATATGTAAAAGTATACATTCGGTTTAATGATGCAAATAAAAGTATATGTGTATATGAAAAATATAATTGGTTAAATGTTTAGTATATGCGACCTTGTAAATATGATTTATGTATATCCATATATGAATAAGTATATTCACCAAGGGTTTTAAATGTGATCTTAGAAGTGAAAAATAATTATGATATTAACTACATGTGTATTCAGTCTATTTAGATTTGATGCATAGTTATATGTTTGATAAATGCATTATTTTGCAAGTTTGAAAATGTATATGAGTATAATATAATGATTCCATTTTGTTTTAATGAAATATAAATGTTATTGAGATACTTAATTGCTTATGACTTACTAAGCTATGATAGCTTACTCTGTGTGTTTATGTTTATCTTTGTTTTATAGATTTTGGAGTCTAATTATGAGCTCAGGGATCATCAGCAAAATCCATCACACTATCGACTGTTTTTGGTATTTTATAAGTTTAAACTTGGATCTATGGCATGTATAGGCTAGATTATATTTAGTTAAGTTTGAATTTGAGTACATATTAAGCCATGCGAAAATGGCTTGTTTATTTTATTAGGTTCGATTTTAAGGTTTAATCAAATTTTGGTTATATTTGATATGGTTGGAGTTTATTTTGGTATGCATATTTAATGAGATGTATGGTTTGTGTTTTGGTGATATGTTAGTGATGCTGATTGTATGATTGAAAATGAGATGTGTTAATGATGAATCATAATCGGCCATGAAAGTAGCTCATTTTGGATGTATGATTTGTGGTATATTTTGTGAGGTGATTGATTATAAAATTTGGCTTAAGTGAGGTTAATATGGTTAATAGATATGGCTAGGTATGATGTTTAAGCATAAGCAAGTTTCGATTTTGATATATATATGTGTGAAGTGGTTGGCACATTTGCTAATGGTTGTCCAAATATGGTTATGGTTTAAGTCTATTTTGAAAACATCGAGCATGCTATATGTATTGATATATTTGACATATTGATGATGATACAGTCATATGATTTAATATGATTAAATAGGTGAAATGTTTATGTTAAATATGTATGGTATGATTTAATATCTTTGTTTGAGTATGATTCAGATTGATATAATTATTTGAGCATAGATTTGTGATAAGTAAAAGGAATATTTGATTTTAATATATTGCTTGTTATGTGATATAAATATGAATGTATATTTAACATGCCGTGTGGATGCTATAATATAGAATAACATATATGTGTGAAACATGATTGATACATATAGTAATGTAATGAGGTTATGCCAAAGAATTTGTAAATGGTATATTTGGTTTGAATGAAATTGTGGATGTATATTTTTGAAGTGTGGATGGATATAAATATAATTTTATTACCTTTAATCATTGTTTATAAATGAGATGTTAAGCATAATTAATAGCTTGTGAGATGACTATGTTTAGGTTTGGCAAACAAGTTGAATTAAATTTCGATGGTTGTATAATAATTGAGGTATCATGTATTTGATGAAAATGTTAGATTTATAACACCCCAAACCCGGCCCAGACATTATGGCCGAATTCAACGTGCCACATTGAAGTTAAAAAAAATCCACGCTTTGTTTTAGTGTTTTAAAAAAAACCGTCGTTTGATAAGGCTTAACCAAGTGAATAGAAGCTGCGCACCAAGTAAGTATCCAAAAACAGAGGAGGTGAGCCATGAAGGCTGCTTAAGTACCAAGCTCTTCGATTGGATCCAATCCTAGACATGCCCACAACCATTGCCACACTTTGGTGCGAGGTTAGGTTTTGAGAAAAACAAGTTGGAATTCATTTAAGTAGATATTTTTGATAAACCGATTAATTGTATCGTTGCGTTATTTAGAAAACAATTATCATTTTGGAAACGCGCCCTAAGTCTAACCCATTTTGGATTGTTATCAGTAAAATATAGGGTATAAAATAAAATAATCCCGAAAAAATAATTAAAATGGCCTTATTACAACCCAAAACCAAATAATAATATTAATTAAGATAAAACTTATAAAGAAATAAATCGGCTACTTATTGCAATTAAAAGAAACAGAACCGATGGTGTGGCCATCTCTAAATCCTCGCAGCTCCAAACCATCTAAGCTTAGGGATTACCTTACGATTAGAAACGGGTGAGTTTACGAAAACTCAAGTGTGTAATCCCAATAACAAACAAACAGTGAAAACACAGTATCAGTACAATCTGGGCCAAAGCCCTATTCAGTCTCGACATATACTGGGCCAAAGCCTTTCGTTTAACGGTCACTGGGCCGAAGCCTTTTCATAAATCATATCACTGGGCCGAAGCTTTTATTGTAAATGGTATGGCCCATAGGCCCATTTCAATAACACATGAAATATCAATGAATGTATGCAAGCCAATTTCAATATCACATGAAATACCAATGAATGTATGCAAGCCCATTTGGGGAGACAACTCAACCCACCATCCGCTACTCTCCACCCGTACCAACCAAGCTCTCCATGTGGGAATAACTCAACCCACCCAACCAAACTCTCCACCGGCAAGCATAGTCGCTTTATCATATAACCGAGGCCTAGCCTCTTTTAATAATCGGGCAAAGCCCTTTTGATAATCTGGGCAAAGCCCTTTTCGGTAAATTGGGGCAAAGCCCTTTTGATGGCCCAGGGCAAAGCCCTTTTAGCACTTCCTCCATTTATAAAACCCAAACCATGCAACATGTCATGTATGCAGAATGTCATGCCCATATTTGAACCAAACAATCACAGTCAAGTCATTCATATCACCAATATATATTCACAATCAAATTCGTCAACCACACAGTCCAAGTCAGTCACTTGCCCACAAGGGCAAAACAGTCATTTTTCACATTATAAGGGTAATTTCGTAATTTTACCAAATATCAGGGTTTTCCATGTTCATCGACAATTATCAATATTTCTGAGTGTTTAAACAATGATCTTTAACCCACTTTATCAATCGGGCTTTTGGGCCCAAAACCTCTAATGGGCCCTACGAATGCCGATTTAGCCCATTAAGCCCACATAATCCAAATTTTACAATAGTACTAACCGTGTTAACATGCAACTTTTCCATACTCAAATTTCTATCAATTTTACCTAAATGGACCCGAAAGCCCATTAGGCCCAATTCCAGCTCCTTGAGGCCCAACTTACCATCGTGCACAAAATTGCGCTCTTACCTGCTCCATGATTCAAACACCGACCATATCATTTTTATCGTATCTAAAACCACATGCAAAATCTCAAGTTCCCGAAATACCGGGATTTTAGCATTTCGGCTTTTCAGTGAATATTATTCTAAGCTACTACGAGGGTTGTTACACACCTGTTATGGGTTGAAGTTGAAATGTTTCCGAAATCAATCACCTACGATAACCACCACCTATCACTCAAACTTAACTAATCCAATATCAATATATGTAAATCCAAAGCACATCAGTCATACGGAACATAAGGGTATATTCGACATTTTACCATACAGGGGTATTACGGTCACTTTACCATACAGGGGCTTTATGGTCTTTTTACTTATTAGAGGTATTTTAGTCATTTCATCCTACAAGGGTGTTTTGGTAAATCTACAAACCAAGGGTATTTCAGTAATTTTGTAAACCAATGTTATTTCTATAATTTTAGAAAGTCAAGGGTATTTCTGTAATTTTGTAAATTAGGGGTATTTTGGTAATTTTACAAATTGAGGGTATTTCGGTAATTTCACAAACCAGTGGTATTTTGGTAATTTTACAACTAGGGGTATTTTGGTAATTCTACCCTACAGAGGTATCTCAGTAATTTCTCAGTCGAGGGTAAAACGGTAATTTTGTAAATCGAGGGTAAAACAGCAATTGTATAAATCAAGGGTAAAACAGCAATTGTATAAATCAAGGGTAAAACTAAAGTATTCAAAACAGGATAACAATACAAATGGCCCTAAAGCCAATTCTCGGCCCAAATGGGCCCACACGCTCGTGTGGCCCTTTTAGCCCAAATCTAGCCACGAATATGAGATTTGTAACACCCCAAACCCGGCCCAGACGTTATGGCCGAATCTGACGTGCCACATTGGAGTTGAAAACCCACGTTCCGTTTTTAGTGTTTTAAAACCATATATTTTGTTGAGTTAACAAAGTGTATGGAAGCTGGGCACCAGGTAGGTATCCGAGATGGAGGAGGTGAGCCATGTAGGCTGCTTAAGTACCAAGCTCTTTAATTGGATCCAATCCTAGACATGCCCACAACCATAGCCACACTTTGTCATATCGAGTTTAAATTTGTTTAAGTGGACGTCTTTGATAAATCGATTAATCGTCGTGTTGAGATATTTTGAAAACAAGTATCATTTTGAAAACACGTCCTAAGTCTAGCCCATTTGAATAATTATCAACCAGGTTTAAAGTTATTAAAATTAAAGTAATCCGAAAAGAAATAAAAGGAAAGTTAAAATGGCCTTATTACAACCCAAAAATAAATAATATTTAAAGGAATTTTAAAGAAAACCTACGCTTATTTAAAAGTCCAAAGACAATCACCGTGGCCACTCTGAATCCCTCCTACCAAGTCCCCACATCAAGGCTCACCTGCAAGGTTAAGGAAAGGGGTGAGTTTGGAAACTCAGTGTGCAACAAGCCCTTTCGAGCCCAAAACAATAATAGCTGTTGGGTCTAAGCCCAAATCCAATCTCAAACATGTCTTGGGCCATAGCCCTTTTCATATTTCATATTTCATAACACCGGGCAAGCCTTTTCAAATTTCATATTCTTGGGCAAGCCTTTACAGAAACAGTATGGCCCATAGGCCCATTTCAATATCACACATAATGTCAATGAAAGAATGCAAACCCATCTGGGAGACTACTCAACCCACCATCCGCTACTCTCCACCGTACCAACCAACACACCATGTGGGATTAGCTCGACCCACCCCACCATAACTCTCCACCGGCAAATTTAGTCAGCTTTATCATATAACCGAGGCCTAGCCTCTTTTAATAATCGGGCAAAAGCCCTTTTTATAATCGGGGCATAAGCCCTTTAATAAGCGGGCGTAAGCCCTTTTGATAATCGGGGCATAAGCCCTTTTGATAATCGGGGCATAAGCCCTTTAATAATCGGGGCATAAGCCCTTTTCACTTCCTCCATTCATATAAAAACCCAACCCAATGCATTTATGAACATCTCGTGTGCATATCATACATATCATGTGCATATCATACATGTCATGTGCATATCATACATATCATGTTTATCAAAATCCCATGCATTAAGTTCATATATAAACCCTAGGGGTATAATGGTTATTTTTACCTAGGGGCAAAACGGTCATTTTCATATTATAAGGGTAATCTTGTAATTTTACCAAAAATTAGGGTTTCCATGTTCATTAACGGTTACAAACAATTCATGGGTGCATACAGTGATTCTGGCCCACTTTTAGCGAAAACGAGTTATTGGGCCAAAAAACCCCTGATGGGCCCTACTCAGCTGATTTTGTCATCTAGGCCCATTTAGCCTATATCCATAACAGTATTAACAGTCTTAACATGCAATTTAACATATTTCTATTTTCTACCAATTTTACCCAAATGGGCCCGAAAGCCCAATGGGCCCCACTTCGGCCCCTCGAGGCCCAACTTACCAAGAACGCCAAAAATCACATTCTTACCGTTTCCATCATTCTCGATCATCGTCTCATCGATTCTAACTAACTAGTGAGCGTTCGCTTGCTCACAAGTCCTCGAAATGCCAGAATTTCGGCATTTCGGCTTTTCGGCATTTTATCGCTTTAAGCTATGAAAAAGGGTTCGTTACACGCCTTGTAACACCCCGAACCCGAGACCATCGCCGGTGTCGGACACGAGGGGTTAACGACACAAATCCTCTTAAAGTACCGACCAATTCGGCATTTCCAGACAGGCTGGAAAATTGCGTCACCGTCTCCTTAAAAATCATATCTTGAGTTTCAAAACTCGGAAACTGATTCCGTAAATTTTCCCTGAATTTAGACTCATATATGCATCCGTGGATTTATTTCTAGAATTTTTGGTTGGGCCAATTGGTACATTTTATTAGTTAAAGTCACCCATGTTACAGGGGTCGACTATGCTGACCTTCGTGCGTTACAACTTAAATATCTCTCTATACAGGGCTTTAATACTGGTGCCGTTTGTTTCTAATGAAACTATACTCAAAATGGAATCTGCACATATAAGGCATGACTTCTAATTCTTTCTGGATAATTTATAGTAAATTTTCAAAGTCGCGACAGGGGACCCAGAAACCGTTCTGGCCCTGTCTCACGAGAACTTTAATATCTCTCGGTATACTGTTCATCTGATCGTTTCGTTACTTTCATATGAAAACAGACTCGTCATGGTTCGTTTACATAACTTATTCACAATTTAATACCCTTCCTACAAATTTTGGTGATTTTTCACATCCACGTCACTGCAACTTGGCAGCATCCGTTTTTAAGGTAGGCCTTACCTATTTTGTAGTTTCCATGGACCAACTATAGTCTAGTCATACATAGGTCCTCCTATGATCATGTTTAGCCATTCCAATGGCTGATCATGTGACCAACACTCCCATTCCAATCCATAATAACATCATGAAACCATATAAAATTACAAACCACAAATGGTCTAATTCAGTACTCCACTTTTACGAACCATTTTCGCATGGCCGTACATATATACATCACAAAAGCACTTGAAAACAACCGAGGTAGTCCTATACATGCCATATCCAAAGTTCAACTAAAAGAGTACCAAAATGGGGCTTTGATAGTGTGGATGACTTGACTTCAAGGATCCCGAATCCGATAGCTAACGAGCAAAATCTATAAGACAGAGAAACAGAGGAAACGGAGTAAGCAATTTATGCTTAGTAAGTTTGAGCAAGAAATTCCAGCACAACAAAAGCTTAGCATTCATAAAGCTAACGGATAATTTCATATGTACAAACTCTCAACATCATACTCATTTCACATTTCAACCCCTATGATCATACATAAGGGATCACCTTAGTCACATACCGAAACTCATTACTCGATCGGCGAATATTATTCAAGGAATCAACGATTCAAGCTCATATGAACATACCTCATTGCTGGAATTTTCTCAAGCGCATTAACTGAAATTTTACAGCAAGATTGCTTATTCTAGAATCACGTACCTTGAATTTAACCGGATATAACGACTCGCTCAAATGCCTTCGGACGAAGCCGGTTATAGCGACTTGCACGAATGCCTTCGGGACTTAACCCGGGTTTAGTAACTTGCACAAAGCCTTCGGGATTAGCCCGGATTTATTAACTCGCACGAATGCCTTCGGATCCTAGTCCGGATATAGTCACTTAGCACAAAGCCTTCGGGACTTAGCCCGACATCATTCAATAACCGAGCACAATTGTCAATAAATTATGACACATTCAGTATTTCATTTTCAATAGCAAAACTCAAACACAAGGCACTTTTTACACTTGCAATTTCGGCTCAATAGCCACACACAAAGAGCATGATTTTAATTTGCTTTAAACATGATCTAATCATTTCGAATTTAAGCTCTATTACTCAAGAACTTACCTTGGATGTTGTCGAGCGATTTCGACGGCTACTCGACTACTTTTTCCTTCCCTTTATCGGATTTAGCTCCCCTCTGCTCTTGAGCTTAATTTGACAAATAAATTGATTTAATCATTTGAGCATCGAAGAGGAATTCAAGGTACTTAGCCAATATATATACTCATTTGGCATCAAAGTCGATATGTACGAAATCATGAGTCGAACTCAACACATTAGTTAATATTCCTCTTAGCGAATTTTCTAAGCCAAGAATAGGCATCAATATGCTTGCCTCTAACCGAGTGCATGCACACCAATTTCCCTCATGTGGCCGAATATGCATGTCCATGTTGAGGCCAATTATACACTTTATACCACACCAAAAAAACAGCATACATTTTACTAACTAATGCATTCCATAATGTAACTCAATACACATCTATCATTTCCTTCATGATCGAAACATCATCACAAGCAAATATACACCTTGAAATAGTATATATGTCATACCAATACATCATGTACAACATATATACATATATATATGCTAGAGCCGAATCTCAAGTTGATTGTAACTAAACACGAACAAAATTTCAAAACACAAATCTTACTTTCCATGCAATGAGCATAAATCACACTTTTGGATGTACCATGGCCGAATACATCACAACACCATAATTTTGGTCATGATTAAACAAAAACTTAGCATCTCATTCAAAATGCTAAAAGAAAATCTAAGAGTCCTCAATCCCCCATCACATGTATCATTATCAAGCTTGATATTTAGCATGCAATGGCATTTACACCACATTTACTTTGGCCGAATTTCATTCCCATGACATTGCAAAGATTTGAACCATGGGCTACCAAGAACATCAAGCTAGCAACTAAAAACATGCATGAATTTCATGGCACAATCTCAAACATACCTTAATCTTGATGCAAGTTTAGCCAACCTCTTCCTAATCCTCTTCCAAAACAAACATGAAGCAAAATTCCTTCCTTCCTCTAGTATTTTCGGTCAAGAGAGAATGCAAGGTTGGATGAACAATTTTTTCCTTTTTCATCTACAATACATGGCAATGGGGTTTCACACTCACACTCACATTTTTTTTTCTTTTCTTTCTTTATTACCCATGCTTATTTGTTTATTATTTCTCCCTAATGCCCAACAAAACATGTTTCATGACATGTTTAGCCCATGATTCCTTGTCATGGCCGGCCACTACAACTTGGGGGAATTTGACATGCAAGTCCTCCCCTTTGACTACATGCACTATTAGGTCCTTATAGATTAGCCTTTCACTTTTCAAAAGTGTCACACAAGTCCTACTAACTGAATTCACATGCAATCGGCTAAATCGGAACTTGAAATTTTTACACATTCATAATTACATATTCTAGACAATAAATTTTACATTCAAACATTTTGGTGACTCGGTTTAGCGGTCCCGAAACCACTTCCCGGCTAGGGTCAGTTTTGGGCTGTCACAACTCTCCCCCACTTAAGAAATTTTCGTCCCCAAAAATCTTACAGGTAAATAGGGTTGGGTATCGCTCTTTCATAGAGTTCTCGTTTTCCCAAGTAGCTTCTTCTATCCCGTGTTTGAGCCATAACACTTTCACTAGCGGAACCCGCTTGTTTCGCAACTCTTTCACTTCACGTGCCAGGATACGAATCGGTTCTTCCTCATAACTCATATTGGCTTGAATTTCAACCTCTGATGGACTAATCACGTGCGATGGATCGATCTATAGCATCAAGCATCGAAACATGAAAGACGTCGTGAATCTTTTCGAGTTCGGGGGCAAAATCGACGATATGCCACCGGATCGACTCGCTCGGATATCTCATATGGCCCAATGAACCTCGGCTCAACTTGCCCTTACGGCCAAATCGAGTATCTTTTCCAAGGTGAAACCTTGAGAAACACTTTATCTCCCACGATACTCGATATCTTTACGTTTCAAATCCGCGTCGACTTCTCGACGATCGAGGCTATCTTCGACTTTCACGGATTACTTTCACTTTCATTCAGATCTCTAATCAAATCCACCCCGAAAATTTTGCTTTCACCGAGCTCACTCCAAAACAATAGTGTACGGCATTTACGACCGTACAAAGCCTTGTAAGGTGCCATCCTAATACTTGATTGAAAACTATTGTTATAAGTGAATTCAATCAAAGACAAATACCGTTCCCATGAACCACTAAACTCGAGGATGCAACATCTCAACATATCCTCAAGTAGTTGAATTATCCGCTCGGATTGACCATCGGTTTGGGGGTGAAAGGCGGTGCTGAAATGCAACTTGGTACCCAAAGCTTCTTGCAACTTCTTCCAAAATCGCGAGGTAAATCTCGGATCTCTATCCGACACGATGGAAATAGGCACCCCGTGTAATCTCACAATCTGAGAAACGTACAATTCGGCTAGTTTGTCCATTGAAAAATCCGTACGTACGAGGACAAAGTGAGCCGACTTAGTCAATCTATCTACCACGACCCAAACCGCATCCTTCTTACTCACGACAATGGCGGTCGGATACAAAGTCCATTGTGACTCGATCCCATTTCTACTCGGGTATCATGATCGGTGAAGTAATCCTCAAGGCACTTGATGTTCCGCTTTCACTTGTTGACATATTAAACATCTCAAACAAAGTTGGAGATGTCTCGTTTCATACCATGCCACCAAAACCGACGCGTTTCAAATCATTGTACATCCCGGGTGGATTGCCATTCGGCTACAATGGGCTTCGTTCGAATTATCGAAATAAGTTCAATTCTTTGGAACACACGACGACTTCGAACCTCAAACAATCGTCATCATCAATTTGAAACTCCGATTCCTTGTTCGAACACACTCATTCGTTTTGCAAGCAACTCCTCATCAACTTTCGAGCTTTCCGAATTTGATGAGCCAACAATGGTTTGGCCTTTAATTCGGCTACTAACACATTGTCGGGTAAGATAGACAAGTGTACATTCATCGTCAGAAGCAAAACAAGCGGTGATTTCGGCTTAAGGCATCCGCAACCACATTAGCCTTTCCGGGTGATAATCAATGACGAGCTCATAATCTTTTAACAACTCGAGCCAACGTCTTTGTCGCAGATTTAAGTCTCTTTGGGTCATCAAATATTTGAGACTTTTGTGATCCGAATACACATGGCACTTCTCACCAAATAAGTAATGTCGCCATATCTTTAAAGGCGAATACGATGGCAACCAATTCGAGATCATGGGTCGATAATTTTTCTCATGTGGCTTTAATTGTCTCGACGTATAGGCCACAACTCGCCCTTCTTGCATCAATACGCAACCCAACCCAAGTAGGGATGCGTCACTATAAATGACAAACTCTTTGCCCGATTCGGGTTGCACTAGAATTGGGGCTTCACCAAATAAGTTTTCGTTGATCGAAACTTTTCGACATTTCTCCGTCCATTCAAACTTAACATCCTTTTGGAGTAGCCGTCATTGGCGTGGCTATCATTGAGAAACCTTTTGCAAATCGTCGGTAATAACCTAAGCCCCAAAAAGCTCGAACCTCGAGAATATTTCTGAGGCTTCCAATTAAGTATGGCTGAAATTTTGTTCGGTTCGACTCGAATACCGATCTGAGATACCACATGCCCCAAGAAGCTAACCTCTCTTATCCGAACTCACACTTGTCAACTTAGCATATAACCGCTTATCCCGTAAAATTTGCAGCACTAACCTCGGTGTTCAAGATGTTCGGTCTCATTTCTTGAATAGACCAAGATGTCATCAATGAATACGACTACGAACTGATCCAAATATGGTCTGAAGATCCGATTCATCAAATCCATAAATACCGCAGGGCATTAGTAAGCCCAAACGCGCATCACTAGGAACTCGTAGTGACCATATCTCGCTCAAGGCGGTCTTGGGTACGTCCGAATCTCGAATTCGCAATTGATAATAGCCCGATCTCAAATCTATTTTCGAGAACACCGAGGTTCTTCGCTTGATCGAACAAATCGTCGATACGCAGAACGGATATTTGTTCTTTATCGTCGCTTTATTAAGCTGACGATAGTCGATGCACAGCCTCATGGTTCCATCCTTCTTTTTCACAAACAACACTGGCGCACCCCAAGGCGAAAAACTCGGCGAGCAAAACCTCGTCCACCAATTCTTGCAATCGAGCTTTCAACTCCTTTAATTCCGTTGGTGCCATACGATACGAAGCTATCGAAATTGGAGTGGTACCAGGTACCAATTCGATGCCAAATTCTATTTCCCGAACAGGCGGTAAACCTCGCAATTCTTCACGGAAAACATCCGAGTATTCACAAACCACTAGCACAGATTCGGGTTTCTTTTCTGACTCCTTGTCATCGAGCACATATGCAAGGTACGCTTCGCACCCTTTTCTTACATATTTCTGGGCCAACATTGCGATATTACGGTGGCAACCCTTTAAGTCCGTAGACTCAACCCGAATTATCTCGTTATTCGCGCACCTCAAATCGATAGTCTTGCTTTTGCAATTTACAACCGCATCGTGCATGGTCAACCAATCCAAACCAAGAATAACGTCAATTCATCGAACGGCAAAAGCATCAAGTCCGCCGGAAAACAAGAACCTCGGAACACTAGGGACTTTTCTTACACACTTTGTTGACAAGCACGTAATGACCCAAGGGGTTTGACACCGAATTACAAACTCAGAGACTCAATAGGCAAAGTCTTCTTGGATGCTAAGGTTTCACATATATAAGAATGAGTAGAACCGGGGTCAATCAAAGCAATCACATTAGTATCGAAAAGAGTGAAAGTACCGGTAATAACATCCGGTGAGGCAAAGATCCTCGCGTCTTGGCGTATGGCATAAGTCCTAGCAGGAGCACGAGCCTCGGGTCTTGTTGTAGCATCTCTTGACCCTCTCTGACCGCCACTAGCATTGCCCGCATTTCTGGATGGCCTACCTCTAGCAGTGGTAGCACCCGGGTTTCCACTTTGACTTACATTTTGTTCAAGCAACCTTGGGCAATCCTTGATAAAGTGGTCGACCGATCCACACTTATAGCAGGAGCGATCACGGAACCTACAGCTCCCCGAATGCCATTTGCCATAATGCAGACACTCCGCTCTCTCTCGGCGATCATTTCCACCACTGGCGATCGAAGTGACTCATGTGGTCACAGGGGGTCGATCGCGATCTCGTCTAGAAAAGCCCGAAGCGCCTCTAGACCGGCTCACATCATCTCGAAATCTCTTCGATGCCTGTTGAAGAGACTTTCCTGAGGACCTTTTTCGAAATTCTCCAGTTCCCACATCAAATTTTTGTTTCTCTTTTCTAAGCTCTTCGGCTTTACAAGCTCGCTCAACAAGTACTACGAACTCTCGTATCTCGAGAATGCCAGCGAACATCCTTATATCATCATTCAGCCCATCCTTGAAGCCTTTACACATAATAGCTTCGGACGAAATGCATTCTCGCGTGTACCGGCTAAGCCTCACAAATTTTCGTTCGTAGTCGGTAACTGACATAGAGCCTTGCTTAAGATCAAGAAATTCCTTCGCTTTTGGTCGATGAATCTCGACCGATATACTTTTTTCGGAACTCGGTTTGAAAGAACTCCCAAGTTACTTGCTCTCTAGGCACCACAGAAGTCAGAGTACTCCACCAATAGTAGGCGGAATCGCGTAGCAAGGAGATTGTGACAGCCCTAAATTGACCCTAATCAGAAAGTGGTTTCGGGACCACTAAACCGAGTCATAAAAATAATTAATTGTTATATTCTATGCTTACTATGTGTGTGCATGCATATGTGGAAGTTTCATTCTCTAATTTTACCAATTTTGTGAGAAATTATTAAATAGGGATCAATGTGAAACATGGTGAAATATGATAGGCTAATTTTAAATGGCTTATTAGTGCATGTTAACACAAAGGTGGAGTTGCATGTCAAATAACCCATTTCTTAAGGTTAGTGGCCGGCCATGACATGATGATGGGCAAAGAAAACATGTCCTAGACATGTTGGCGTAGTGCATTATGGAAGGAAATAAAGAAATGAAAAAAAAGGGAAAATGATGAAGAAAAATGTGTGTATGGATACTCTTGTGCCGTGACAAAACAAAAAAAAAAAAGGGGAAGAAAATTGGTTGTTCATCCTTCCTCATTTTTGTTACAATTGCTATGACTTGAAAAGATGAAGGAATAGGGGAAATCTCCCTAAAGCAAATCGGCATTCTTCTTTAGCTAGCAAGAGGGTGATGAAAACAAAGCTTGGAACTTAAGCTCTTCTTGGCGAATGTAAAGAGGAAGAGGGAGAAAGACTTTCGGTCATGGAAGGAGAAGAAAGGTTAGTGAAAAGTGTTAGATTTGTTTTGAAATTCAAGCTTGTTTTAGGTTAATCATCTTGCTTCTTACTTAACCCAAGCCAAAAAAATCTTGAAATCTTGATGGAGGTATGGTACATTCATTTATGGTTAATGGGAGAATAATTTGATTTTAGCCTTTAAACCTTGAGGAAGAAATTGTTGTTGCCAAAAGTTGAGCTTATTGATAGTATAAATTTCTAATGCACCTAAGGTAATAGCCGAACATGTAGTGGTTTAATGCCTTGAACAAGTGTCGTTTAGATGTTCTAAGATTGTCTAAATTAGATGTTTAATCATCTAAGGGTTCGGCATGGTGCATTCTTGAGAAGAGTTTGATTTGAAATCATGAGATCTTGTTGACTTGTGTTTAAGTTGTAATCGGCCATGGGCTATGGGTGTTTGCTAATCCGGTTTTGTTGCATAGGTGTTAAATACCTTGTATTGGGAATTTGATGAATAAGTAGCAATAAATTAAGATGAGATTGAGTAAATTTTAGCTTAGTTGTGTTAAGTATTCGCAATAATCATAATAATGTATATGAATGCCGTATGTTTGTGTTTGATGGAGAGGTGAATTGTTTGATTTAGCTCCAGAGCAAAGGGGGACTAAATTGGACAAAGGAAAGGAGAAAGCAAACGAGTAGCCGAATTGGAACCGTTCTACCCTACATAGTGTAAGTCATTAAGCATATATTTGGTGTTGATGTAAATGACCATAATATATACTCAATTGTGTTTAAATGAGTTGATGTGTAAATGAAAATGTATGTGTATGGAATGATGCCATTCTTGAATGTATAAAGGCAGCAAAATGCATAAGGTATTGGTCTCGGCACTAAGTGTGCGGGTATAAATGGACACGGTGACAAGATTGGCACTAAGTGTGCGGGTTTAAAATTGTACAGCACTAAGTGTGCGAGTTTGATTATATAGCACTAAGTGTGCGAGCTGAAAATATATAGCACTAAGTGTGCGAGCTGAAAATATATAGCACTAAGTGTGCGAGCTGAAAATTATATAGCACTAAGTGTGCGAGCTGAAAATATATAGCACTAAGTGTGCGGATTCACTATATGCTCTTGCATTACAATTGGCACTGAGTGTGCGACATTATCGAGTTAATCCCGGACAGCGGATCGGGTAAGTACCTTGAGCTCATGACGAATAGGCAATACGTTCATGCTCGGGGTTGAGCTTGGTAAGCTTTAAATCTATGTGATGATTGCAATTGTTTGATTGTGGTGTGTAAAAAAAAATGCCTCAAATATCTTATGGTATAGAATATGAAATGTGGATGTATGACTTGGTATGAGATTGAACCGAAAGGTCCGAGGAATTATGGTATAGTTTCGATATGGATGAAGTACCTAGCCTCGTTTATTGTTTGATGTTGTGAAAATTTTATTAATGGATGGTTGATGAATGCTTATGACTTACTGAGTTATAAACTCACTCGGTGTTTTCTTGTCACCCATTTTAGGTCTCTTGGACTCGTATTGTTGCGTGCTCGGAACCGTCGTTGAAGTCATCACACCGGCTGGAAATCTTTTGGTATTGTCCTCGTAGTTGAACTAGGAGAACATTTGGCATGTATAGGCTATTATGTTTTGTTGAATTGTGGGTTGTAAACTTTAAGCCATGTGAAAATGGCCTATGTGGGCGTTGAGTGGGATGCTAGAACCTATAGCCACGAGTCTTAGAAACTTTAATTTTGATAAGGTGGCCATAATTTGTGTCATGTATGATGGATGATTAGTAAGGCCAAGGAAAGATTCATGAAATTGGCATAGTCTACTGCAGTAACTGTTGCGGACAGCAGCAGTGATATGAGATTGAAAAATCACTAAAAATAGTATAAGTAGAATTAAATAGTGAATAAATTATGAAATTGAACCTTGATGAATCTATTTTCATATGGATGAAACGAAACGACATATGAGCAGTATACTGAGAGATATTAAAGTTCTCGTGAAACAGGGCCAGAACGGTTTCTGGATCCCCTGTCTCGACTTTGAAAATTTACCATAAATTATCTAGAAGGAATTAGAAGTCGTTCCTTATATTTGCAGATTCCCCTTTGAGTCTAGTTTCATTAGAAACAAACGACATGAGCATTGAATCCCTGTACGAGAAGATATCCAGGTCATAATGCGCGAAGGTCAGTGTAGTCGACCCCTGTAACATGGGCGACTTTAACTAATAAACTGTACCAATTGGCCCAACCAAAAATTCTAGAAATAAATCCAGGGATGGATATATGAGTCTAGTTTCAGGGAAAATTTACGGAACTGATTTTCGAGTTCTGGAACTCGAGATATGATTTCTAAGGTGACAGTGACGCAGTTAGCTAGCCTGCCTGGAACAGAAATCAATTATTTCAAAGAGAGAAATAAGGGAAGTAAGCCCGGTAACACTACGTGGTCAAATCCGGTGACGGTCACGGGTTTGGGGTGTTACAGAGATGGTACACTTTAAGCACTCATCAGGTGTACAAGATAGCTCATCGAGCACCCGGATAGTGTTGTCCAACCAAAATTCAGCTTGCTCGGCATCGTCATCATCCGTAGCTTTAAATTCAGTGGCCCCATGTTTTCGAATCCTGTCGACTGGGGGCTTACTTGACCTTATTTGGTCAGTTACCGGAGGTATTGTAGGTGCGGGGGTTGCATTAGTCGGGAATGGAGGTTGTGGAACAGCCGTGTTAGTTCGAATGTATTGGTTGAACCAATCATTCATCACACTATAAAAGGCTTGCCTAGCCTCATCATTCGGATTGCTGGCCATAGGTTGAGAGTCCGCCGGCGCTGTCCCTTGCGCGGGAGCAGGCGCCACACTCTCCACATCATCAGCTATTGCTCGGTTGGGATCGGGATCCATTGCTATAAACAAACACAAATTCAGATTGTCAGAAATCACCACACTATCAATTTATCTCTATATGGCATGTATAGCTAGACCCCAAACATATCACGGTAGTCCTAGAATCGACTAAACCGTAGCTCTAATACCAATAAAATTGTAACACCCCAAACCCAAGACCATCGCCGGTGTCGGACACGAGGGGTTAACGAGACAAATCCTCTTAAAGTACCGACCAATTCGGCATTTCCAGACAGGCTGGAAAACTGCGTCACCGTCGCCTTAAAAGTCATATCTTGAGTTTCAAAACTCAGAAACTGATTCCGTAAATTTTCCCTGAATTTAGACTCATATATCCATCCATGGATTTATTTCTAGAATTTTTGGTCGGGCCAATTGGTACAGTTTATTAGTTAAAGTCACCCATGTTACAGGGGTCGACTACGCTGACCTTCGCACGTTACAACTTGAATATCTCTCTGTACAGGGCTTTAATACTGGTGCCGTTTGTTTCTAATGCAAATAGACTCAAAATGGAATCTACACATATAAGGCATGACTTCTAATTCTTTCTGGATAATTTAGAGTAAATTTTCAAAGTCGCGACAGGGGACCCAGAAACCATTCTGGCCCTGTCTCACGAGAACTTTAATATCTCTTGGTATACTGTTCATATGATCGTTTCGTTACTTTCATATGAAAATAGACTCGTCAAGGTTCGTTTACATAACTTATTCACAATTTAATACCCTTCCTACAAATTTTGGTGATATTTCACATCCACGTCACTGCAACTTGGCAGCATCCGTTTTTAAGGTAGGCCTTACCTATTTTGTAGTTTCCATGGACCAACTATAGTCTAGTCATACATAGGTCCTCCTATGATCATGTTTAGCCATTCCAATGGCTGATCATGTGACCAACACTCCCATTCCAATCCATAATAACATCATGAAACCATATAAAATTACAAACCACAAATGGTCTAATTCCAGTACTCACTTTTACGAACCATTTTGGCATGGCCGTACATATATACATCACAAAAGCACTTGAAAACAACCGAGGGTAGTCCTATACATGCCATATCCAAAGTTCAACTAAAAGAGTACCAAAATGGGGGCTTTGATAGTGTGGATGACTTCGACTTCAAGGATCCGAATCCGATAGCTAACGAGCAAAATCTATAAGACAGAGAAACAGAGGAAACGGAGTAAGCAATTTATGCTTAGTAAGTTTGAGCAAGAAATTCCAGCACAACAAAAGCTTAGCATTCATAAAGCTAACGGATAATTTCATATGTACAAACTCTCAATATCATACTCATTTCACATTTCAACCCCTATGATCATACATAAGGGATCACCTTAGTCACATACCGGAAACTCATTACTCGACTGAGCGAATATTATTCGAAGGGAATCAACTGATTCAAGCTCATATGAACATACCTCATTGATGGAATTTTTCTCAAGCGCATTAACTGAAATTTTACAGCAAGATTGCTTATTCTAGAATCACGTACCTTCGGAATTTAACCAGATATAATAACTCGCTCAAATGCCTTCGGGACGAAGCCCGGTTATAGCGACTTGCACGAATGCCTTCGGGACTTAACCCGGGTTTAGTAACTTGCACAAAGCCTTCGGGATTAGCCCGGATTTATTAACTCGCACGAATGCCTTCGGATCCTAGTCCGGATATAGTCACTTAGCACAAAGCCTTCGGGAGTTAGCCCGGACATCATTCGAATAACCGAGCACAATTGTCAATAAATTATGACACATTCGTATTTCATTTTCAATAGCAAAACTCAAACACAAGGCACTTTTTACACTTGCAATTTCGGCTCAATAGCCACACACAAAGAGCATGATTTTAATTTGCTTTAAACATGATCTAATCATTTCAGAATTTAAGCTCTATTACTCAAGAACTTACCTTGGATGTTGTCGAGCGATTTCGACGGCTACTCGACTACTTTTTCCTTCCCTTTATCGGATTTAGCTCCCCTCTGCTCTTGAGCTTAATTTGACAAATAAATTGATTTAATCATTTGAGCATCGAAAGAGGAATTCAAGGTACTTAGCCAATATATATACTCATTTGGCATCAAAGTCGCATATGTACGAAATCATGAGTCGAACTCAACACATTAGTTAATATTCCTCTTAGCCGAATTTTCTAAGCCAAGAATAGGCATCAATATGCTTGCCTCTAATCGAGTGCATGCACACCAATTTCCCCTCATGTGGCCGAATATGCATGTCCATGTTGAGGCCAATTATACACTTTATACCACACCAAAAAAAACAGCATACATTTTACTAACTAATGCATTCCATAATGTAACTCAATACACATCTATCATTTCCTTCATGATCGAAACATCATCACAAGCAAATATACACCTTGAAATAGTATATATGTCATACCAATACATCATGTACAACATATATACATATATATATGCTAGAGCCGAATCTCAAGTTGATTGTAACTAAACACGAACAAAATTTCAAAACACAAATCTTACTTTCCATGCAATGAGCATAAATCACACTTTTGGATGTACCATGGCCGAATACATCACAACACCATAATTTTGGTCATGATTAAACAAAAAACTTAGCATCTCATTCGAAAATGCTAAAAGAAAATCTAAGAGTCCTCAATCCCCCCCATCACATGTATCATTATCAAGCTTGATATTTAGCATGCAATGGCATTTACACCACATTTACTTTGGCCGAATTTCATTCCCATGACATTGCAAAGATTTGAACCATGGGCTACCAAGAACATCAAGCTAGCAACTAAAACATGCATGAATTTCATGGCACAATCTCAAACATACCTTAATCTTGATGCAAGTTTAGCCAACCTCTTCCTAATCCTCTTCCAAAACAAACATGAAGCAAAATTCCTTCCTTCCTCTAGTATTTTCGGTCAAGAGAGAATGCAAGGTTGGATGAACAATTTTTTCTTTTTTCATCTACAATACACGGCAATGGGGTTTCACACTCACACTCACATTGTTTTTCTTTTCTTTCTTTATTACCCATGCTTATTTGTTTATTATTTCTCCCTAATGCCCAACAAAACATGTTTCATGACATGTTTAGCCCATGATTCCTTGTCATGGCCGGCCACTACAACTTGGGGGAATTTGACATGCAAGTCCTCCCCTTTGACTACATGCACTATTAGGTCCTTATAGATTAGCCTTTCACTTTTCAAAAGTGTCACACAAGTCCTACTAACTGAATTCACATGCAATCGGCTAAATCAGAACTTGAAATTTTCACACATTCATAATTACATATTCTAGACAATAAATTTTACATTCAAACATTTCGGTGACTCGGTTTAGCGGTCCCGAAACCACTTCCCGGCTAGGGTCAGTTTTGGGCTGTCACACGCCTGATTTGCGATATTCCTTGACGAGATCTCCTATGCGATTTCTCCTATAATCAACCACTTATAGATTAGACCATATTAATATTAAACCAAATCGAAAACTACCTATTATCATCACTTACACATTCGGCCACCATCCACAATGGCCCTTGGGTTCATACCTTTGCCGAAGTTGATGACTAGATTTAGTCACTCCGATGATCCAAGCTTTTCACACACTCCTCGATCGGTAGCCTTTAATCCTCACTAGTACCAACAAACCAAATAACACCAAAAACCCTTTTAGCCTTAGTCGACAGAGGGGTTTTCAGCTTTTCTTAAACCACAAGATACAAATGGAAAGAAGGTTCGAATACTTACCAAGAGATCTACTCATTGAAGAACGTTCCAAATACCTTCCTACCCCATATCCGTTGTGAATCCAACTTAAACGTGCGTAGAAAATAGATCTAAATATTAATTCCCGAATCACTAAAATATGAATGTAATATCCTAAATTAGGGCTTAATCGGAATAGTGGTTTCGTGACCACAAATCCGAGATAGAAATAATTATTTTACAATGATTTTGATGTTTATGATATGATTGCATGATTGTGTGAAAATTTCGTGATGAAATTCTATGCCTAAAGTGCTTAAATTGAAAGTAGGGACTAAATCGAATAAGTTGCAAAACTTGTATTCTAGAAGTTTTTAGTATGAAATTGTTTTGGAATATTAATGAGGAGGTCTTAAATAGCAATTTTACCAATTTTAAGTTCATGGACAAAATTAGGACATGGAAGGAATTTTTGGAAAGTTTAGTAGTAAGGGTATTTTGGTCATTTAGTTATTAAAATGAATTAAAAACAAAATTAAAAGCCAATTTTTGTCCATCTTCTTCATTAGGCCGAAATTTCAAGGGTTCTCCATAGCTAGGGTTTGTTTCAAGCTTCCAAGCTCCATAGTAAGTGATTCCAAGCCCCGTTTTTAATGATTTTTACGTTTTTGAGATCCCGGTAACTCGATAAAGCTTATGTTAGCAATAATTTAACCTAGGGTTTATATTTGGAAAAATACCCATAGGTGAAATTTGTGTATTTTGATGTTTTATGATAGAATATGAAGTTTTAAATTATGTTAGACAACTTGTACTACTCGATTTTAAGCAAAAACGAGTAAAAGGGCTTAATCGGTAAAAATACCTAATAGTCACAAGTACATGTTAGAGTGAGAATTTGATGTTGCCATAGAAGAGAAAAGTGATCAGCATGTTGTAAAACATAAGAATAAGGAATAAAGTTTAATCCGAGCCTAGGGGCAAAAATGTAAATATGCAAAAGTTTAGGGGTAAAATTGTAATTTTGCCAAAATTTGAGTTAAGGATTAATTTGATAATGTGAGTATTAAATAAGCTAAATGTGTTATTTTAGATCAAGAAAGACGTGGAATCGACCTCAATCGAGGAAAAGAAAAGATTGTGGACTAAATTGCAAAATCTTTGTATTTTGGTACCAAGGTAAGTTCATGTGTAAATAATGTAGCATAATTGTTATTTTTAAGTTATTGTTATTAATTATGTGTTATGCTGAATTTTATTATGAAATGTATGCTTTGTGGTTAATTTCAAATAATATGTAAATTATGTGAACTACTTGTTAAATATAATTGTTACCGAGTATTGATTTCGGCATTCTACGGAAGACGGCAAGGATAAGTGTTCGAGGAAAAGCCCGTTTGAACCTTAGGAATAGATTAGGATACAAGTGACATGTCACTAGGATGGTTGAGCATCCGAACTCGTTGAGTTGAGTCCGAGTTCACTTATGGATGCGAATGTCCAACTCGTTGAGTTGAGTCCGAGTTCGTGAGATGTAACTAGGCATCCGAACTCGTTGAGTTGAGTCCGAGTTCACTTATGGATGCGAACGTCCGAGCTCGTTGAGTTGAGTCTGAGTTCGCTTATGGGCGGGTTACATGATTGCTTGATTGAATATGTGGCACTTATGTGCAAGTTATCCATGTATCCGAATTATATTCCGATGTGTTCAACGGGTAAAGTTCTACTCAAATAGAGGAAAATTTCAAGATGTAAAGAGACGTATTGGTAAGTGATATGAAATGGATATTTTGGACAGGTATGTATTTAACCCTCGGGTTGAGTATTGATACAACCACGATAAGGTAATAAGATGATGAAGAATGATTAAAAATGTGATATGTGTTTTAGTGATGTATGCTAATGTTGACTGGTATAACTGTTTGTTATGTTACTTATTATTTGCATATGAACTTACTAAGCATTTATGCTTACTCCCTCCTTCTTACTCATTGTAGTTTTGGACAAGCCAGCTCAGGAGTCGGGATAGGTCGAAGGCTCAGTCACACTATCCAGAAGATTTTTGGTTTAAGTATGGCATGTATAGCAATATACCCATTTTGTGTAAATGATCTTATGGTATGGTTGTGAAATGGTTGAGGAAATGCTTGATAATGATAAATTATGAAAATGGTTAGTTTAGATTATGTTTGATGTTAAGGAAAACTATTAAGATACTTAGTGCATAAAACTCATAAAAGGATGAAATTTACCATAAATGAATACATAGCAGCAACACTAACGCGAGTTTTAAAATTTACTAAAAATCATAGAAATTTAATTTGGTGGTGAAATACATATCAAATTGAAGCTTATTATGTCTAGTTTCACATGAAACAAATGAAACAAGTAAAGGAAGTATATGTTAGAAGATATTTTAATTTTAGTGAAACAGAGTCATAGCAGTTTCTAAATCCCCTGTTCCTACTTTAGAAATTCACCATAAATTGTAAAGATATAATTAGGCGGTGTATTTTGTATCCTCAGAATCATTATTGAGTCTAGTTTTAGTATAAACAAACCTCATAGTCATATGAATTTTGTACAGAGAGAAATATGGTTCGTAGTAAACAGAGGTCAGACCAGTCGAGTCTTGAAACAGGGGTAACTTTAACTAATAAACTGTACTAATTGGCCCAACCAAAAAATTATAGAAAAAAATTAGTAGATATTTTTATGAGTCTAGATTCAGGGAAAATTTACAGATCTTAATTTTGAGTTTCGTAACTCGAGATATGATTTTTCTTGTGACTATGACGCAAGTAGCTTAAAAGCTGTGAATGTAGAAACAAATAATTCAAAGTTCTAAAAATGTTAAACTAAGCTTAGTAACACCTCATACTCGACTCCGGCGACGGTCTCGGGTGTGGGGGCGTTACATTTAGTGGTATCAGAGCAGGTTTAGTCAATTCTCGGACTACGTGTTGTATGTACGGATTTTGCTATACATGCCATATGTATGAATTGTGATAGTGTGACAACTTCGACCTTTTAAATGAAATTTTTTATATAGTAAATGGATCCCGATCTAGTGTGGCGATGAAGTCTGAGTAATGCACCAGCTCCGGCTGATGGAGCAGCGCCGACTGAAAACCCACCCCCTACTGTTGGTCAGGGAGGAGGGGAAAGGGATCGGGAAGCCTTTCTCCAAATGATGAGTGCATGGTACCCTGAGTTCGTTCGTACGAACCCAAATGTACGACCTCCCCCACCTCCCCCAATTCCTCAACTTATGCCTCCAATGCCTCAAGGAGTGGATATGATAAAATTTCACAGAACCCCCGTTGATAGAATTCGTAAACAAGGGGCTGAAGAATTTAGAGCAAATATTGATGATGATGCAGAGAAAGCAGAGTTCTGGCTTGAAAATTCTATCCGGGTATTTGATGAATTATCTTGTACACCTGAAGAATGTTTGAAATGTGCTACATCTTTGTTGAGAGATTCAGCCTATAATTGGTGGAAGACTTTGATTTCGGTGGTACCGAAAGAGAGGGTAACCCTGGGAATTCTTTCAAGAAGAGTTTCGGAAGAAATATATTAGTGAAAGATTTATTGATCGAAATGTAAAGAGTTTCTTGAGCTAAAGCAAGGTAATATGACAGTCTCAGAATATGAAAGAGAGTTTGTTCGATTAAGTAAGTATGCCAGGGAATATGTTCCTACAGAAGCCAAGATGTGCCGACGATTTGAAGGCGGGCTTAACGAAGACATTAAGGTATTTGTTGGGATCCTTGAACTAAAAGAAATGGTGGTACTTGTCGATCGAGCTTGCAAGGTGAAGAATTCTCAAGGAAAAGAAAAAGGTAGAATCAAACACGAAATTGGAAGAAAAGACCAATGAGTAATGCACCCTCACAAAGAAACCGGAAAGTCAAGAAATATGAATCCTCGTTCCCAAGTTTCAATTGGGCAATCATATGGAAATTTTAAGAAGTGAAATGTGGGTCCTAAATCTCGGACTACTTCGCGGCTAGTGTGGGAAATACGAGATTTGTTAAACCCGAGTGCCGTGTGTGGTAGAAATCATTTTGGTCCGTGCAGAGCAAATGAATGTTTTCGATGTGGTTCTCCGGATCATTTTATTAGAGACCCCAGAGAGAGTGAGAAAGAAAAATTTCGAATGTAAAAGCTAGTGGTGCGGACTCGAGGGAAGGTATCCGAGAAAAGTTGGAAGTGAAACAAGCGAAGAATGCAGCGAGGATGCACCTTAGAACTGAAGGAAGGGCTCGGCTAGAACTTATGCTATTAAAGCGTGAAGATGCTTCCTCACCTGATGTGATTACCGGTACATTTTCTCTCTATAATGTTAATGTTATTGCTTTGATTGATCCCAGCTCTACTCATTCATATGTGTGCATGAAATTGGTGTCTAGTATGAATATACCTATTGAGAATACAGAATTTATGATTAGAGTGTCGAATCCGTTAGGCAAATGTGTGACTGTTGATAAAGTATGTAAGAAATGTCCTTTAATGATTCGGGATCATTACTTTTCGGCCGACTTGATGTTGTTGCCGTTTGATGAATTTGATGTTATTTTGGGTATGGATTGGTTGACATTGCATGATGCTATAGTAAATTGCAAAGAAAAGGTTATAGAATTAAAGTGTGGAAATGGTGAAACTCTGCGGGTTGAATCAGATAAATTAGAGGCATTGCCTAGTGTGATTTCTTCAATGTCGGCTCAAAGATATCTGAGAAAGGGTTATGAAGCTTATTTGGCATATGTAATTAATACAAAAGAAGTTGAAAAGAAAGTTGAATCAGTGCCGGTTGTGTGTGAATTTGCGGACGTATTTCCAGAAGAATTGTCGGGTTTGCCTCCAGTCAGGGAAGTAGAATTTGGTATTGATTTGATACCGGGAACAGCTCCGATCTCGATTGCTCCATATAGAATGGCACCAACAGAGTTGAAAGAATTAAAGTCGCAGTTGCAAGAGTTGACTGATAAAGGCTTTGTGAGACCGAGTTTTTCACCTTGGGGTGCTCCCGTGTTATTTGTGAAAAAGAAGGATGGTTCTATGAGATTATGTGTTGATTATCGGCAGTTAAACAAGGTGACAATCAAAAACAAGTATCCGTTGCCGAGAATTGATGATTTGTTTGATCAGCTAAAAGGAGCGACATGGTTTTCAAAGATTGACTTGAGATTTGGGTATTACCAACCTGCGGGTAAAGGAGTCGGATGTACCTAAAACGCTTTTAGAACAAGGTATGGTCATTATGAATTTTTAGTTATGCCATTCGGATTGACAAATGCTCCTGCTGTGTTTATGGATTTAATGAATCGCATATTTCGGCCATACTTGGACAAATTTGTTGTGGTGTTTATAGATGATATTTTAATTTATTCAAAAGATGAGATGAGAACATCTTGAGCATTTGAGGATAGTTTTGCAAACTTTGAGAGATAAGCAATTGTATGCTAAGTTTAGTAAAAGTGAATTTTGGCTCCGGAAGTTGGATTTTTGGGTCATATTGTTTCGTGATGGTATACAAGTTGATCCTAGTAAAATTTCAGCCATTGTTGATTGGAAACCACCAAAAACGTGAATCGAAGTTAGAAGTTTCTTGGGGCTAGCTGGGTATTATCGGCGGTTTGTAAATGGATTTTCTATAATTGCTGCTCCTATAACTAGATTACTCCGAAAGGATGTTAAATTTGAATGGACGGAAGAATGTCAACAGAGTTTTGAAGAATTGAAAAAGTTATTAACAGAGGCACCGGTGTTAGTACAAATTCCGAATCGTAAAGAATTTGTGGTGTATAGTGATGCTTCTCTAAATGGTTTGGGGTGTGTGCTCATGCAAGAAGGAAAAGTGGTGGCATATGCTTCGAGGCAGTTAAAACCTCATGAGAGGAATTATCCTACTCACGATTTGGAATTGGCTGCAGTGGTGTTTGCTTTGAAAATTTGGCGACATTATTTGTATGGTGAAAAATGTCGGGTATATACCGACCACAAAAGTCTTAAGTACTTGATGTCACAAAAAGACTTGAATTTGAGACAACGAAGATGGTTGGAGTTGTTGAAAGATTACGAGCTTGTTATTGATTATCATCCGGGAAAAGCGAATGTGGTTGCTGATGCTTTGAGCAGAAAGTTGTTGTTTGCTTTGAGAGTTATGAACACTCAGTTGAAAGTGTCAAATGATGGTTCGATTCTAGCAGAGTTAAGAGCAAAACCAATGTTTTTACAAGAGATTTCAAACTCGGAAAATGATCAAGATTTGCTAGCCAAAAGAAAACAGTGTGAAGCTGATACGGGATCAGATTTCAGAATTGGTTCTGATGGGTGCTTAATGTTTAAAGATCGGATTTGTGTACCGAAGAATGAGGAATTGATTCAAAAGATCCTACAGGAAGCACATAGTGGTTATTTCTCGATTCATCCGGGTAGTACGAAAATGTATAATGACTTGAAGAAAATGTATTGGTGGAATGGAATGAAAAGAGATATATCAGAGTTTGTGTCCAAATGCTTAATTTGTCAACAGGTGAAAGCTGAACACCAAGTACCTTCAGGATTACTCCAGCCTATTATGGTTCCTGAATGGAAATGGGATCGGATTACTATGGATTTTGTTTCAGGATTGCCATTGACTCCGGGAAAGAAAGATGCCATCTGGGTAATAGTTGATAGATTAACTAAGTCGGCTCATTTTATCCCGGTACGTACGAATTATTCTCTTAACAAGTTGGCTGAACTGTATATTAAAGAAATTGTTAGATTACACGGAATACCATTATCGATTATTTCAGATAGAGATCCAAGGTTTACCTCGCGGTTTTGGCAAAAGTTGCAAGACGCGTTAGGTGCAGTTAAATTTCGATCTTGCTTTTCATCCACAAACCGATGGACAATCGAGAGAGTAATTGATTCTTGAAGACATGCTCAGATGTTGTGTATTGGAATTTCAAGGAAGTTGGGAAAGATATTTGCCGTTGGTAGAATTTGCTTACAACAATAGCTATCAGACGAGCTTGAAAATGGCACCTTATGAAGCATTGTATGGTCGCAAGTGTCGAACGCCTTTGTATTTGGTGAACTCAAGGAAAATCAGATTTATGGAGTTGATTTAATAAAAGAAATCAAGAAAAAGTGAAGATAATTGAGATTGTTTGAAAGTCGCTTGAGATAGATGTAAATCTTATGCAAACCTAAAGCGAAAGGACATTGAGTTTCAAGTTGGTGATAAGGTATTTTTGAAAGTGTCTCCATGGAAGAAAGTCCTTAGATTTGGACGAAAGGGCAAGTTAAGTCCGCGTTTTATTGGACCGTATGAAATAATTGAAAAAGTTGGACCGGTAGCATATCGGCTAGCTTTATCACCCGAATTAGAAAAGATTCATGATGTGTTTCACGTATCTATGTTACGTCGGTATCGTTCAGATCCTTCACATATAATTTCACCGACAGAAATTGAACTGCGACCTGATATGACTTATGAAGAAGAACCGATTAAGATTTTAGCTCGAGAAGTCAAACAACTAAGAAATAAAAGTGTTGCACTTGTGAAAGTGTTGTGGCAAAAGCATGGGGTAGAAGAGACTACATGGGAAACTAAAGAAACTATGAGAAACCAATACCCACACCTGTTTACCGGTAAGATTTTCGAGGACGAAAATCTTTAAAAGGGGGGGAGAGTTGTAATATCCTAAATTAGGGCTTAATCGGAATAGTGGTTTCGTGACCACAAATCCGAGATAGAAATAATTATTTTACAATGATTTTGATGTTTATGATATGATTGCATGATTGTGTGAAAATTTCGTGATGAAATTCTATGCCTAAAGTGCTTAAATTGAAAGTAGGGACTAAATCGAATAAGTTGCAAAACTTGCATTCTAGAAGTTTTAGTATGAAATTGTTTTGGAATATTAATGAGGAGGTCTTAAATAGCAATTTTACCAATTTTAAGGTCATGGACAAAATTAGGACATGGAAGGAATTTTGGAAAGTTTAGTAGTAAGGGTATTTTGGTCATTTAGTTATTAAAATGAATTAAAAACAAAATTAAAAGCCAATTTTGTCCATCTTCTTCATTAGGCCGAAATTTCAAGGGTTCTCCATAGCTAGGGTTTGTTTCAAGCTTCCAAGCTCCATAGTAAGTGATTCCAAGCCCGCTTTTAATGATTTTTACGTTTTGAGATCCGGTAACTCGATAAAGCTTATGTTAGCAATAATTTAACCTAGGGTTTATATTTGGAAAAATACCCATAGGTGAAATTTGTGTATTTTGATGTTTTATGATAGAATATGAAGTTTTAAATTATGTTAGACAACTTGTACTACTCGATTTTAAGCAAAAACGAGTAAAAGGGCTTAATCGGTAAAAATACCTAATAGTCACAAGTACATGTTAGAGTGAGAATTTGATGTTGCCATAGAAGAGAAAAGTGATCAGCATGTTGTAAAACATAAGAATAAGGAATAAAGTTTAATCCAGAGCCTAGGGGCAAAAATGTAAATATGCAAAAGTTTAGGGGTAAAATTGTAATTTTGCCAAAATTTGAGTTAAGGATTAATTTGATAATGTGAGTATTAAATAAGCTAAATGTGTTATTTTAGATCAAGAAAGACGTGGAATCGACCTCAATCGAGGAAAAGAAAAGATTGTGGACTAAATTGCAAAATCTTTGTATTTTGGTACCAAGGTAAGTTCATGTGTAAATAATGTAGCATAATTGTTATTTTTAAGTTATTGATATTAATTATGTGTTATGCTGAATTTTATTATGAAATGTATGCTTTGTGGTTAATTTCAAATAATATGTAAATTATGTGAACTACTTGTTAAATATAATTGTTACTGAGTATTGATTTGGCATTCTACGGAAGGCGGCAAGGATAAGTGTTCGAGGAAAAGCCCGTTTGAACCTTAGGAATAGATTAGGATACAAGTGACATGTCACTAGGATGGTTGAGCATCCGAACTCGTTGAGTTGAGTCCGAGTTCACTTATGGATGCGAATGTCCGAACTCATTGAGTTGAGTCCGAGTTCGTGAGATGTAACTAGGCATCCGAACTCGTTGAGTTGAGTCCGAGTTCACTTATGGATGCGAACGCCCGAGCTCGTTGAGTTGAGTCCGAGTTCGCTTATGGGCGGGCTACATGATTGCTTGATTGAATATGTGGCACTTATGTGCAAGTTATCCATGTATCCGAATTATATTCCGATGTGTTCAACGGGTAAAGTTCTACTCAAATGGAGGAAAATTTCGAGATGTAAAGAGACGTATTGGTAAGTGATATGAAATGGATATTTTGGACAGGTATGTATTTAACCCTCGGGTTGAGTATTGATACAACCACGATAAGGTAATAAGATGATGAAGAATGATTAAAATGTGATATGTGTTTTAGTGATGTATGCTAATGTTGATTGGTATAACTGTTTGTTATGTTACTTATTATTTGCATATGAACTTACTAAGCATTTATGCTTACTCCCTCCTTCTTACTCATTGTAGTTTTGGACAAGCCAGCTCAGGAGTCGGGATAGGTCGAAGGCTCAGTCACACTATCCAGAAGATTTTTGGTAAATGGCTTGTAAATTTAAGTATGGCATGTATAGCAATATACCCATTTTGTGTAAATGATCTTATGGTATGGTTGTGAAATGGTTGAGGAAATGCTTGATAATGATAAATTATGAAAATGGTTAGTTTAGATTATGTTTGATGTTAAGGAAAACTATTAAGATACTTAGTGCATAAAACTCATAAAAATGATGAAATTTACCATAAACAGAATACCGCAGCAACACTAACGCGAGTTTGAAAATTTACTAAAATCATAGAAATTGAATTTGGTGGTGAAATACATATCAAATTGAAGCTTATTATGTCTAGTTTCACATGAAACAAATGAAACAAGTAAAGGAAGTATATGTTAGAAGATATTTTAATTTTAGTGAAACAGAGTCATAGCAGTTTCTGAATCCCTGTTCCTACTTTAGAAATTCACCATAAATTGTAAAGATATAATTAGGTGGTGTATTTTATATACTCAGAATCCTTATTGAGTCTAGTTTTAGTATAAACAAACCTCATAGTCATATGAATTTTTTACAGAGAGACATGTGGTTCGTAGTAAATAGAGGTCAGACCAGTCGAGTCTTGAAACAGGGTAACTTTAACTAATAAACTGTACTAATTGGCCCAACCAAAATTCTAGAAAAAAATTAGTAGATATTTTTATGAGTCTAGATTCAGGGAAAATTTACGGATCTTAATTTTGAGTTTCGTAACTCGAGATATGATTTTTCTTGTGACTGTGACGCAAGTAGCTTAAAAGCTGTGAATGTAGAAACAAATAATTCAAAGTTCTAAAAATGTTAAACTAAGCTTAGTAACACCTCATACTCGACTCCGGCGACGGTCTCGGGTGTGGAGGCATTACAATGAAGCTTTCGGCTTTTCAGCAAATATTAATCTAAGCTATTTAGAGGGTTAGCACACACCTGTTATGGGTTGAAGTTGAAACGTTTCCAAAATGAATCGCCTACGATAACCACCACCTGTCACTCAAACTTAACTAATCTAATATCAATATATGTAAATCCTAAGCACATCAGTCATACGGAACATAAGGGCATATTCGTTATTTTACCATACAGGGGTATTTTGGTAGTTTTACAAATTGAGGGTATTGCGATAATTTCACAAACCAAGGGTATTTTAGTAATTTTGTAAATCGAGGGTAAAACAGTAATTCTGTAAATCAAGGGTGAAACAGTAATTCTATAAATCGAGGGTAAAATGGTAATTCTGTAAATCGAGGGTAAAACGGTAATTCTGTAAATCGAGGGTAAAACGATAATTATGTAAATCGATGGTAAAACGGTAATTATGTAAATTGGGGGTAAAACGGTAATTCTGTAAATTGAGGGTAAAATAGTAATTCTGTAAATTGAGGGTAAAACAGTAATTCTGTAAATCGAGGGTAAAACGGTATTTTTACAAATTGAGGGTAAAACGGTATTTTTACAAATTGAGGGTAAAACGGTAATTTTGTAAATCGGGAGTACTTTGGTAATTTTACAAGTCGAGGGTATTTCAGTAATTGGTAAACTAAAGTATTCTAAACATGGATAACAATACGAATGGGCCTAAAGCCTATTCTCGGCCCAAATGGGCCCACCCGCTCGTGTGGCCCTTTTAGCCCAAACCTAGCCACAGATATGCAATTCACCTAGCCTAGTCCAATATTTACTACACAATCAAACAACTTATCCAATTGGGCCCGTAGGCCCATTGGGCCCACATGGCCCCTTTCGGCCCATCGCGACCCGAAGTAGCCATCCTACAGCTAGAGTAGTGAGAAATACACACCTGATTGGAGACTGGAGTTAATCCACGCTCCGAGCACTCTTAGCCGACGCCCAATCCAAACGAGCACGCCATACAGCGAAAGGGATCAGCCAAGAAAGGTACCTTTACTCTCCTCGTGGTTCCCTCTATTTAAAGCCAGCTTCGCAACCACTCTTATGTTAGCTTTCCGATGTGGGATCCCTCCAACATCAGAGTTTAAATTCAACACCAACTCTTGCCGCCCCCTGTTAGCAAAATAAATGCTCGTTGCTTGCCATGGGATTCGAACCCAGGCCTCCCCTCAGATGCTCCACACGCTACTTGCCACTAAGCCACAAGGCTTTTTGTGTCATATTTTATCCCCAATTAATTATAAAGTCTAGAGGCCAAAGTCCAAGTTCCCTTAAAAAAAAAACCAAAATAAATTGCAAGAGCCAAGGCTTGAACCCAGGCTCCCATACAACCTTAATGACGCCACAACCACTAGACTACAAGCTTCCTTGTGTCATTTATTTAACACAATAATTTAAAAGCCCTCATCCAAGCATCCAGGTTTTTTTTTTCCACTTAATACCAAAATTTTTGCTAAAGCCCAAGTTTGAACCCAAGATTTCTCCAACACTTCTCAAAGCCATTAACCAATAAAGCAAACATTTAATTGTGTCATTTCATTGCACAATTAAATACCTATATACAACCTCCTTACGGACCTGCACTCAAGGCCCAATACTTCTAGGCCCAAATTCGAGGTGTTACAAGATTGTTTTGGCTATATGGATTTATATATAAACTTAGTCGAAAATATGGCTATTAAATTAGTTTGAGTATAACGTTTGTTAATTTAATTGATATGTGCTACTAGCATGTCCAAATTTGAGTTGGAATGCTATATAAGCTGGATGAATAATTAATATATATTATATATATATAATTGATGTGTTGGTGTGAAGGATAAAATAAAATGTTTGATTATTCAGTCAGGTAATTTGGCAAATGTTTCATATGTATAAAGTGATTGAGCATAATAGAAGTAGACAACAAATAAGACATATGTGTTTGCATGTTATATATATGTTTGGTTAAAGATTTAACAAATGACCATATGAATAGTAACTTAGGTTTTTAATAAGTTGCATGTATGTTTGATCTAAGTAATTAATAATGAGATGTATATTTCCATGTGATTATATCCAACCATTTGATAATGATTATGGTTGTATGTTATCTAATTGATGTGTAACCTGTAATATTTGGTTTGATTTAATATATGTTCGGTTGTGATAATTTAATATGATTAATTTCTATGTGTTTTTATAATTATCCGAAAGTTGTGTTTAGTTAGTAATACCTTATAACCCTTTCCGACAATGATTACAGGTTAGGAGTGTTACATTTGATTGGTATCAGAGCTACGGTTTAGTCGGTTCTAGGATTAACGTAGCACATGTAAGTCTAGCTATACGTGCCATAATTATAAACTGCGATAGTGTGATGATTCTTGACAGTTACGAAAAATGTATTTTCTTATAAAAATGGATCTCGATCGAGCTGTAACGGATGACGTAGAAGATAATGCGCCCGCTCCTACTCAAGGGGCAGCACCTGCTGATTCAAGGCCAATTTTGAGTAATATAGAGCGAGAGGCTAAGCAAGCCTTCTTCCAGTTAATGAATGAGTGGTTTACGAAGTTCGTTCGAACAAATCTGGCTGCTCAACAACCTTCACCCCTTCAAGTTCTTGTAACTTCACAAGTTAAATGGAAAGAAAAGAAAAGAAAACTGATTTTGAAGCCAAAGATTTTCGTGAGAGACCGTTAGGTAAATCATTTCAGTTTTCAACAAAGAAATTTTGAGATGATTTTAGCCGCTCAAAGGCTAATGTGGGACACTCGAGTAGAGATCGTGCTAGGTCACATTCAAGCTTTAGAGCTTCAACTACTTTGATCGCTAGTGTTGAAAATATCATATCAGATAGACCTGAGTGCAAACATTATGGTAAAAGACATCTGGGTATTTGTAGATTGAATAATCAAGCTTGTTTTAGATGTGGATCCTTAGATCACTTTATCTGAGATTGTCCCGAGTCTGTTGAGTAAGAGATTGTGAAAAATCTGTGATCAAGTAACACTTCAGCCAAGAGTAAATCTCCTAGAAATGCAGGAAATATGAGTAGCAGTCCGAGAGGAACTAAAGACACAACAGTTCAATCTGAGGCTCATGCATCTATCAGAGATTATGCTATTCACACTTGTGATGAGGTTTCAACCACAAATGTTATTACTGGTATATTCACTCTTTATGATACTAGTGTAATTGCAGTGATTGATCTTGGTTTGACTTATTCTGATGTATGTGAGACTTTAGTATCCAGTAAAACTTTACTTGTAGAGTTTGCTGAGTTTATGATTAGAATATCGAACCCTTTGGGCCGGTGTATTATGGTTGATAAAATGTGTAAGAATTGTCTGTTGATGATTCAAGATTCAAGTTTTCCGGTTGATTTGATGTTGTTATCATTCGATAAGTTTGATATAATTCTGTGTATAGATTGGTCGATTTTGCACAATGCTGTTGTAAACTGAAAATGAAAGACTATTGATTTTAGATGCCAAAATGGTAAGATTAATCAGATTGAGTCTAATGATCTATATGGTTTACCAGTAGTGATATCTTCGATGTTAGCTCAGAAATATGTGAGAAAGAGCTGTGAAGCTTACTTTATTTATGTGCTTGATTCTAAATTAACTAAAAAGAAAATTGAATAAGTACCAATTGTGTGTGAGTATCTGGATGTGTCACCTGAAGAATTAACGGGTTTGTCACCGATCTGAGAGGTAAAGTTTGGTATTGAGTTAGTGCCTGGGACGACTCCGATATCGATAGCTCCATACAGAATGGCATCTACTAAATTAAAAGAATTGAAAGTTTAGTTTCAAGAATTGACAGATAGAGGTTTTGCGCGACCGAGTTTTTTTCTTGGGGTGCACCAGTTTTATTTGTGAAAAAACAAAGAAGGAACTATGAGAATGTGTACCGATTATAGACAGCTCAATAAGGTGACTATAAAGAATAAATATCCTTTGCCACAGATTGACGACCTAATCGATTAACTGAAAAGGGCTACAGTGTTTTCAAAGATAGAATTGAGATCAGATTACTATTAATTGCGAGTTAAAGACTCTGATGTGTCAAAGACTACTTTCCAAACAAGGTACGAATTTACCAATGCACCTGCTATATTCAATGAAAACCCAAATAGCATGTTTCTTTTTTAGAGATAGGGGTAATCTCGATACAAAATCCATCGTAACTCTATCCCATTTTCACTCTGGTATTATCACAGGTTGAAGTAATCCCGAAGGCACTTGATGTTCGACTTTGACTTGTTAACAAACTAAGCATCTCGACACAAACTTTGAAATGTCTCGTTTCATGCCCGACCACCAGTACAACTGTTTCAAATCATTGTACATCGCCCGTAAAGCAAATAAAGATTTTCTACTCAAAGCTACTACATTCGCTTTCCCCGGATGATAATCAATCACCAATTCATAGTCTTTTAACAACTCTAGTAATCTTCATTGTTGCAAATTCAAATATTTATGAGTTATTAAATACTTTAAACTTTTGTGCTCAATAAAGATATGGCACTTCTCACCGAATAAATGATGTTGCCAAATTTTCAAAACAAAGATAATAGCGGCCAACTCTAAATCGTGCGTCGGATAATTCCCTTCATGCAGTTTCAACTGTCTAGAAGCATAAGCTATCGCTTTGCCCTCTTGCATTAAAACACATCCCAAACTATTCAATGACGCGTCGCTGAAAATCATAAACTCTTTACCCGACTCAGATTGAACTGAAACTGGTGCTTCAGTTAACAATGCTTTCAGCTGTTCAAAACTATGTTTACATTTCTCAGGCCATTTAAACTTCACATCTTTCTATAGCAAACGAGTCATCAGTGTAGCAATCATTAAGAATCCTTTTACAAAACACCAATAGTAACCAGCTAATCCAAGGAAACTTCTAACTTCGGACACATTTCTTGGTGTTTTCCAGTCAACAACTGCTGAAATCTTGATCAGATCAACTTGTATACCTTCCGCTGAAACAATATGCCCCAAAACTCCAACCTATCAGAGCCAAAACTCACATTTGTTGAATTTAGCAAACATTTGCTTATCTCTCAATGTTTGTAATACAATTCTTAAATGTTCAGCGTGCTCAGACTCATCTCAAGAATAGATCAGAATGCCATCAATTAATACAACAACAAATCTATCTAAATACGGTCTAAAGATTCAATTCATCAAACCCATAAAAGCTGCAGGAGCATTAGTTAATCCGAAAGGCATAACAAGAAATTCATAATGCCTGTACCTTGTTCTGAACGCAGTCTTCGACACATCCGAACCTTTAACTCGCAAGTGATAATAGCCAAATCTCATATCAACCTTCGAAAATATAATGGCTCCTTTCAACTGATCAAACAGATCATCAATTCTCAGCAAAAGGATACTTATTCTTAATTGTAACCTTGTTGAGCTGACGATAATCGATACACATTCTCATCGACCCATCTTTCTTCTTTACAAACAGAAATGGTGCACCCCAGGGTGAAAAACTAGGTCGCACAAAGCCTCTATCTGTTAACTCTCGCAACTGAGATTTCAACTCTTTCAATTCTATAAGGTGCTATTGATATCGGTGATGTTCTTGGCACTAATTCAATTGTAAACTCAACTTCTCTGATCGGTGGCAACCCAGGCAATTCTTCTGGAAATACATCCAGATATTCAAAAACTACTAGTACTGATTCAATCTTTGATTTAGACATTTTTGTATCTAGTACATATGCAAGGTAAGCATCACAACCTTTCCTCACATATTTCTGAGCTAACATCGACGATATCACAATAGGTAATCCACCCGACTTATCATATTCAATTCAAAGGATTTCATTATTCTGACATTTCAATTCAATAGCCTTTCATTTACAATTCACAACAGCATCATGTAGAGTCAACCAATCTGTATCCAGAATCACATCGAATTCATCAATTGGTAAAAGCATCAAATTAGCCGAAAAATAGTAACCCCGAGTCATCAAAGGACAATTCTTGCAAACTTTATCAACTAGGATATACTTGCCTAAGGGGTTAAATACTTTAATCACAAATTCGGTAGACTCAACAGGCAAACTCTTACTAGACACTAGATTTTTACAGATATATGAATGAGTAGATTCAGGATCAATCAAAGCAATTACATCAATGTCATAAAGAGAAAATATATTGATGATAACATCTGGTGATGACGCGTCTTTTCGAGCGTAAATAGCATAAGCTTTGGCTGGTGCTCTAGCCTTGGATCTCACAACAGTCCTTTTTCTTTCCTTTACTACTAGACACATTTCTCGTATTTCTAGGTGGTCTCCCTCTAGCAACTGTGTTACTAGGTCTTGCACTCTGATATCTATCTTTCTCAAGTAACTTAGGACAATCTCGAATGAAATGATCTTGCTAGCCACATTTAAAACAACCTTTATTATTCATCCAATAGTCTCCAAAATGTCACCTTCCACACATTGACACTCGGGTTTATTATTTCTCACACTACCCACACTTGATATTGAAGTGGCTTGGGCTTTGGGACTCGTATATTGCTTCCCACAATCTTTATTAAAATACCCACAGAAGCATTCAGATGACTATACAAATCCCGTGATTTCTTTGACGAAGTGTGATATGGTTTATTCATCGATCTCTTTCTCGAATCTCTAGCTTCGAAATCAGCTTTTCTCTTTTCTTTGCCCAGTTCCTCGGCTTTGCATGCTCTGTCGACTAACACAAAAAATTCCTTCAATTCCAGAATCCCGACTAATAGTCTGATGTCTTCATTTCACCCATATTTGAAATCGTTTACACATAATTACTGTAACACCCCGAGCCCGAGACCGTCGCCGGAGTCGAACACGAGGTGTTAACAGACTTCAAACCACTTATTGAGAAGTTCCAGACAAGCTGCCAATCTGTGTACTAGTCGCTTCAAAAATCATAACTTGAGTTTTACAACTCGAAAATCAGCTTTGTAAATTTTTTCTGAAACTAGACTCATATTTCCATCTACAGATTTTTTCCTAGAATTTTTGGTCAAGCCAATTAGTACAGTTTATTAGTTAAACTCTCCCATGTTACAGGGGCCGACTACACTGACCTTCATGCGTTACAACTCGAATAACTCCCTGTGCAGGGCTTCAATACTGGTGCCGTTTGTTTCTATAGAAACTAGACTCAAGGAGAAATTTATACATATATGGTATGACTCCTAATTATTTCTGGTTAATTTATAATGAATTTTCAAAGTCGGAACAGGGAATCCAGAAACCGTTCTGGCCCTGTTTCACTAAAACCCAAATATCTCTTAACATACAACTCATATAACCGTTTCGTTTCCTCCATATGAAAATAGATTCATCAAGGTTCATTTACATAATTTATTCACTATTTAATTCCATTTCTACTATTTTTAGTGATTTTTCAGATCCACGTCACTGTTGCTGCCTGCATCATTTTCTAGGGTAGACTTTCTCTAACACATAGTTTCTATGATTCAACCACCCCTTTTTCATATATGGTCCAAAATATAAGCATGATGACCCATTCTAATGGCTGGTCATTGCCAAACACTTCCATGCCTCTTAATGAGCATATACATACCAAATGATTATAACATTATGCTCAAAACATTTATAAGCCATTTTCGCATGGCTATTCAAAATTTTACATACCAAGTTCAAACAAAACATAATAGCCTATACATGCCGAAATGTTTTCTTAAACCATCTAAGAAGAAGATACCAAAAAGTCGCTAGATGGTGTGATGACTTCGATGACAGTCCCGAGCACATAAAATGGATCAAGAACCTAAATAAACAACAAATAAGCACACCACATGAGTACATAACTCAGTAAGTCGTAAGCACTACTCTACCATCCAACAATAACAATCATAAGTGAATAAACAAATAATACAAAATCGATGTTTCCAACCATAACAATCTATACTACAATTTCTTAAATTTTGGTTCGATCTCATGCCAAGTCCTTCAACCAAATCAAACGCCAAGTCAGCCCAATCGATTTGGATCCGTTTCCACAAGTTGGAACAACAATGTACTAGATAATTTTATGCATACACCGTACAATCCCAATTTCGATATCTAGTTAGTAGCTTAATCACTTACCTCGTTCATGCACAATTTATTTCCACAACCGAATGTGGCACACATAGTGCTTATTATGTTCGCACACATAGTGCCATAGCGAATCGCACACATAGTGCCATAGTAAATCGCACACATAGTGCCATAGTAAATCGCACACATAGTGCCATAGTAAATCGCACACATAGTGCCATAGTAAATCGCACACATAGTGCCATAGTGGATCGCACACATAGTGCCATAGTAAATCGCACACATAGTGCCATATATTTCCAGCACGCACACTTAGTGCCAATCTCGTCACCATACACACGTATTGCCCGCACACTTAGTGCCGAAGCAAACTTTCTACACATTTCACTATTTCTTTTACATTCAACAATTGTCATCACTCCATACACATACAATTTCATTCATACATATATAGCATTCCATTAAACACAATTGCATAGATTTTCCAATCATTTGAGCAATATCAAACATATGTGCTTAACGACTTACCTTGTTTGGGGTAGAACGGTTCCAAATCGGCTACTCATTTGCTTTCTCCTTTCCTTTGTCCAATTTAGTTCCCCTTTGCTCTTGAGCTGAATCAAACAATTTACCTCTCCATCAAACACAAACATACGGCATTCACATGCATTATTTTGGTTATTGCCGAATACTTAGCACAACTAAGCTGAAAATTTACTCAATCTCATCTTAATTTATTGCTACTTATTATCCAAATTTCCAATACAAAGTATTTAACACCTATGCCCATTCATACCCCATATGGCCGAATGCTTCATTCCTTACCCAATTAACCATCCAACAATTTTCAACCTCATTACCACACTTTTTATGTCTAATTGTTTAAATACCCTCAAGCTCATTCACAAGTACTATTATACATCTCATTAAGCATTAATCATTTTGCAACATAAATTCTATAGCATGGCGAATACTCATTCACACACACACACATAACAACAAAAACTCAATGGCACAAAATTTCCTTTTGTTAAACATTCGAACTCACTCATCTCCATGCTTTCATCACAACAACATCAAAACACTCACCAAGGAAGACAACATTCATGGCCGAAATTTAACTCACCTAACAACCTAGTTTTGATTCGAGATTCAAGGAAAATTTTGAACCAATCCTCCAAATCATGCATGCATTTTCAAGAGTGGCATAAAACATACCTTCTTGTATCAAAACACCTTAGTCTAGTAGGCTCCCATGGCTGATTTTTCTCAAGCTTTTCCCCTTTCTTCTTAGTATATTCGCCAAGCAAGAAAAACATGAGAGGATGGACACTTTTTTTCTCTTTTGTTTTCATCATATCCCTTTTTTTCAATTTCATTTCTTTATTCTTTCAAGCATAATCCATTAACTAAACATGTTTGAAACATGTTTTCCTTGCCCATCACTCTTGACATGGCCGGCCACTAGCCTTAGGAATGGGCTATTTGACATGCAAGTCCATTTATTTTACTTCATCCTTTTATTAATCTCTTAAAATTAGCCACATATATTTAAATCCTTTCACATGAGTCCTTTTTCTTTCAATTCACAATCAAATTAACTAAATCAAAGAATTCAAAATTCACACATGCATTTTTCACATATTCTAGACAATAAATATTACGTTCGAACATGTCGGTGACTCGGTTTAGCGGTCCCGAAACCACTTCCCGACTATGGTCAAATTTTGGGATGTCACAATTACCTCAGTGGAAATACATTCTCGAGCATATTTACTGAGTCTCACAAACTCTCTTTTGTACTCATTCATAGACATTCGACCCTGTTTAAACTCCAGAAACTCTTTTCGCTTTTGATTAATAAACCGCTGACTGATGTATTTCTTTCTAAACTCGGCTAGAAAGAATTCCCATGTGACCCGTTCTTTAGGCACCACAAATATCAAAGTATTCCTCCACTGATATGTAATGTCTCTGCATTTTACACATTCAATTGGTTTGCAAGATAGTTTATCAAATACTTTGATCGTGTTCTCAAGCCAAAACTCGACTCTCTTATATCGTCGTCAGCTATAGCTCTGAACTTTTCAGCCCCGTATTTTTAGATTTTATCAACTGGTAGCTTGCTCAATCGTAAAGGTTCCAAACCTTGAGGAGCTACGGGGACCGGTTGGGGAATAGGTGGGGGTGGGGGTTGCTAAGCAGTCGAATTTGTTCGGACCAACTCAGTAAAACACTCATTCATCATTTGGAAAAAGGCTTCCTTGGCCTCTCCTCCCTGACTACTCGATACGGGTCTCAACTCAAACTGTGCTACTCCGTGAATGGAGGTTGGCGCATTACTCTCAACATCATCAGCCATAGCTTGATTGGGATCCATTACTATAAGAAAACACATTTTAAACAGACAGGAGATATCACACTACACAAGTTATATATGGCATGTATAGGTAGACTCTCACACACGCTATGTTAGCTCGAGAATTGACTAAACCGTAGCTTTGATACCAATAAATGTAACACCCCTCACCCGTATTCATTGCCAAAATAGGGTCATGGAGCATTACCAGAATTATTACACAATCGAACATACATTTCTCATACAATTATCAAACTTAAATACAAGTCATTCATAATCCTTCATCAAGTCCTAATACGAGCCTACGAGGCCCAAAACATACTTTAGAGGTGGTTAGAGACTAAACTGATAACTCATGAAATTTTTAGAAAACTTGGAAAATTTTACAAAATACTGGGGAGACACGCCCGTGTGGCCCGACCGCGTGTCTCACACGGCCAAAGATACGCCCATTACATAGTCGTGTCCCAACCCATGTCCAACCCATGTAACTTTCTGACTTGGGTCACACGGCCAACCACACGCCCATGTGACTAGCCCGTGTTCCCTTCGAAATAGCTTCACATGCTCGTGTGCCAAGCCGTGCCAAACCTATAGGGTATACTGACTTATGCCGCAAGGCCAAGATACACACCCGTGTGCTGGGCCGTGTGGCGCATGCTGAATTGATTTCTAATTAAACACCAGTGGACACACAGTCGTGTCACCTAACCATGTGTCACACTTGGCTGAGACACATGCCTGTTCTCTGCCCGTATGGATAAAAATAGGCTATTTATCATGCCATCTTTCTCACCCAAATTTGCATACACCTATACAATTCAAATGGCACCTAATATGGCATAAATAGGCCTTCAACCAACCTTAGCAAAACATAATTCATACCATTTCCATACCAAAAAAAAACAAGGCACACAAGTGCCACATTAGGCTATTCAAATTTATACCAAATTCACATTCTCAATTCACTTAACTAGTTAACTTCATATATGCACTTTCCTTCATACATCACTTTACCTAAATCATAAGCATACCAATCCTCAATTATTAACTATATGATACTCAAATTACCAAATGCATAACAAAGGCCATTTGCACATATATATACATCACCAAATATACTAAAATAAGTCAACTCTCATGGCTATACACAAGACCAAACACTTAACATTTACAAGCCAATTCAATTGGCTAAATTCATTACCAAACCATAAACCAAAAAAGACCATAAGTCCTATACATGCCATATAACCAAAACATAAGCTCAAAAGGTACCAAAGTGAAAGCTTGATACTGTGATGAGATCTCCAACGATATCCAATCCGAGCTAGCTTCGATAAACACTATAAGACACAAAAAAGTAAATAGAGTAAGCTATACAGCTTAGTAGGCTCGTATAGTTAATAAACTCCACTGACCATACATGTAGAATTAATGCAATTAAACATATCATAAATAATTTCATATAAACATATCATTAATAATTTCATATAGTTCCACAAACTTATCACATGTTCGTTCACAAGATTAGATATTAAATTCACAAGTTTCTTAAATTCAATGCTTGTACGGTTCATGTACATACCTGTACCAACTCGTATCAATGTCATACTCATCCATATCCTTGATATACCCGTTGAACCATTTGGAATACTATCGGATACTTGAGAATCTCGCACCCTAAGTGCCAATACATAACCGAAGCTATCTCAATCTCATATCACATATAATGCTCACTCTCGAGTTATCAATGGGTCTGCTCACACAAGCTGACGGTCATGACGTAGCTATACGGTACTGCTTACACAAGCTGACGAGAATCCTCAACACATGCCGTAGGACATTCGGACCAAAACTCAAATAACAAACCCCTAATGACATGTCGTTCGTATCCTAATCTATTCCTAAGATTCAACCGGATTTCTTAATGCCGAATCTTCTTCAAATATATCCGTAATGTCGTATTTCACAAATAATTCAATAATAAGCATTTAAAACACAATTATATTAATGCTTATTAACATACGAACTTACCTTAAATGCAAAAACGATTAAATAAGTCGATTAGTCCAACACTTTGTTTTTCCCCCAATCTATATCCGAATTTCATTTTTCTTGTTCTATATGTATTCAAAATTAACTTATTTAATTATCATTCTATTCAATTTAGCCCAAAATGCATATTATGACAACTTTCCACCTTTGCCCTTAATATTTCAACATTTTTACAATTTAGTCCTTATCTCATAAAAACACAAATTCATGCAACTAGGCCCCTACACATGCTAGTTGAATGTCATATAGCCCCAAAGCAGTCCATATTTTTCATTTATTTCACAATTTAACCATAAAATTTACACATTTCACAATTTAATCCCTAATTAACAATTTTATCAAAAATCACTTTACAAATGTTGTTTATCTAACAACAAGCATACATTTTCTATCATCAAACATCAAAAATACACATGTATTCATCAATGGAAAAACCCTAAACCTTTAACAATTTTGCAAATTAGTCCCTGGGCTAGCTAGATTAAGCTACAACGACTCCGAAAACATAGAAATCATAAAAAATCGAGTCAAACTCACTTACATGCAAGGTAAGGAAGATGTTAAATGCTTTAAGCTATTTCAATGGCTTTTTAAACCATAATTTTCGGCTATGAAGAAGATGAATGAATAAAATTTTCATTTCTTTTATTTAATTTACCTTTAATAACCAAATTACCTATTTAACCTTAAGTTAAAACATTAAAATTCACTTAAATAATGTCCAAGAATGTCCACTAACTTTAAAAATGAGCTAATTATCATATAAGGACCACCACTTTAATATTCCACAACTATTAGACACCTTTAGCTAATAGAACACAAGTTTTACACTTTACGCGATTTAGTCATTTTTATCAAATTAAGCATTTAAACGATAAAATTTCTTAACAAAATTTTCACACAATCATACTATCATGTTGTAGACATTAAAATAATAATAAAATAAATATTTTGACCTAAAATTTTTAGTCTTGAAACCACTATTCCGATTTGACTAAAAACAGGTTGTTACATGCAACATAAGATAGCCACAATGATACAAACTAGCAAGGCATCAAATGTACCAACAAAGTTAACTTACACAACTTATACATACCAAAGCATCAACTAAATACCATTACAAGTCCACCTATACATGTCATTATAACCTTGTCCAAAACATTCAAAAACTACCGATAAAACTTCTAGATAGTGTGATAGATCTCCGACAAGCTTCTAACCAGATTGAACTTCTAATAATCTATAAGACATAGGAAAGAAACTACGTAAGCAATTAATGCTCAGTAAGCTCTTATAAGTCAAACACAACTTATCATTTCATTTGCATAATGTAAATAGCATAATTGTAATACCAACTAAACCATAAGCTTAGCATAATTCCTATACAACATCATCAAATACACAAGTTAGTGCATTTATACATGGTTCAAAAGAATTCATCTATATCAAGAAATATACACATGTATTCACATCATTTAGATCACCATTTCCTTTTCATAAGTTCATGATAAATTCCATCTGAACACTTACCATTTCATTTCATTTTCATACCCGTTAAACAATCCAGAATTACATTGGATTCTCGGGAAAGCTCACACAAAGTGTGCCTTTACATAACTATAATATTTCCTTTTCATCATTGCTCACAAAAACTGTGAAATGGGACTACTCACACGAGTTGTGGGTCAGAATGTAAGCTACACGATGTTGTTCATACGAGCTTTGGAGTATCTGCAACAAATGCATGACCTCAGCCATTGGTAGGACATTCAAGACTAGCACCTAAAACATGAAATCCCTAATGACATGTCATTTGTATCCTATAAATTCCTAAGGTTCAACTGAGACTCGTTATCCGTCAATTCATCATAGCATTTATATGTTCATATATCAATCCATTTGCAATATAAATAACATGATAATAATCAATGTAATTAACATTAATATGATAATCGTTCACCTTGACGTCAAGGGCGTAGAAACGAAGTCGAGCTAATCCAAGGCTTTTGTTTTTCTCCATTCTATATCCGTACATGATTTATCTTGATCTAAATAGATAATTATATTCAATTAGGTACTTTAATTAACCTCTAACATTCACTTCAATCCATAATTCACATTTATGCTTAATTACCATTTTGCCCTAATATTTTAACTTTTTACAATTTAGTCTTTAAGTTTATTACTTGAAATCTAACAATTTTAATCTAAATCCATGTTAATCTAACATGCAAAGGACCTTGAAAAAACTCATATTCACCACCATTTCACAATAAAACCCTATACTTTATGCCTTCAACAATTTAGTCCCTAAATGCCATTTTCATCACTAGTCACTTTACAAAACTTGTTTATTTTTCAACAAGAGTTCATAATCTAAAATTTAACATCAAAACCATTCAAGAATAATTCATGGCATAACCCTCAACCTTTAAAAGTTTTATAAATTAGCCCTCGAGCTAGCTAGATTAGGCTAAAACGATCTCAAAAACATAAAAATCATTAAAAACAAATCAAAATCACATACCATGCACTCAAACAAAGCTTGACTGAACAAACCTCTCATCTATAGAGTTTTTTCTTCTTTAAAATTGGTTTAGGTTAAGAAAATAAAGATGATACATTGTTTATTTTGTTTTAGTTTTAAGTTTAATTATTTAACTACCATAATAATCTTTAAAATCTAACAAAATTTTAATAAAACCATGCCGTGTAATTCCACTAACTAATAAAATGGTCTAATTGTCATTTAAGTCCATTTACATCCATTTCCATAGTCATTTATCCCTTTTAACTAATAGAACTCCTCTTTTTCATCTTTTACGATTTAGTCCTTTTTACTTAATTAATCAAGAAAACAACAAAATTTCTGAACGAAATTTTAATAAGACCTTACTATAATCCCATAGACATTAAAATAATAATAATAAAATAAGAATTTACTTGTTGGATTTTTCATCCTAAAACCACTATTCTGATATCGCAAAAAACAATTTGTTACAACTGTTCCCCCCAAGAGGAATTTTCATCCCTGAAAATCTTACCAGAAAATAGGTTCGGGTATTCACTTTCATAGCTTCTTTCGATTCCCAAGTGGCTTCTTGAATCTTGTGTCATTTCCAGAGAACTTTAACCAAAGCTATACTTTTATTTTTCAATTCTTTAACTTCCCGAGCTCAGATTCTGATTGGTTCGTCACTGTACATCATATCTGGCTAAATCTCAACATCGACAAGTGAAATCTCATGCGAAGGGTCTAACCGATACCGTCATAACATCGATACAAGAAAGACATTATGATTTTTTTCTAATTTAGACAGTAATGCCAATCGATATGCCGCTGGTCCAACTCTCTGGTTGATCTTATACGACCCGATGGATAGCAGACTAAGTTTCCCTTTTCGACCAAACTAGAGAACTTTTCTCCATGGTGGTACTTTCAGAAGTATTCTGTCCCCGACCTGAAATTCAATATCTTTTCTTTTCAAATATGCATAGGATTTCTGACGACCAAAAGTAGCTTTCAAACTGTCATGTATCACTTTGACCTTTTCTTCAATTTCTCAAATCAAATCAATACCAAATAACTTTTTCTCACTCAAATCAGTCTAGTAGAATGGGGTTTGACATTTTCGACCATACAAAGCTTCGTATGGTGTCATTTTAATGCTCGCTTGATAATTGTTATTGTATCCAAATTCAACCAATAGCAAAAAAATTTCCTAGTTACCTTCGGGTTCCAAAACACAACATCAAAGCATATCTTCGAGTACCTGAATAACTTGCGCAGACTGACCATCAGTCTGTGGATGAAACATTGTACTGAAATGTAGTCAAGTTCCCAATACTTTATGTTTACTCCAGAATCAATAAGTAAACTGTGAATCCCTATCATAAATAATAGATACCATCACACAGTGCAATCTAACAATCTCAAAAACATACAATTCGACTAATTTTTCAAGTGAATAATCCATATGCACCAGAATAAAATGTGTGAATTTTGTCGAACGATCTACAATAACCCATACAACATCTTTTTTTCTCGGAGATAGAGGCAATCCTAATACAAAATCCATCATGACACGTTCCCATTTCCACTCTGGAATCATCACATGTTGTAATAAACCAACAGTACCTGATGTTCAGTTTTAACTTGCTGGCAGATCAAACATCTTGATACTAACTCTAAAATCTCGCGTTTCATACCTAGCCACCAGTACATTTGTTTCAAATGACCATACATTTTATTGCTACCAAGATGTATCAATAAGCTACTACTGTGAGCTTCCTGCAAAATCTTCTGAATGAGATTAGAATTCTTCGGAACACATATTCTGCTTTTGAAGTACAAACTATTGTCAACACCAACATGAAAATTTGGATCAGGTGTCAACTCAATCTATTTCTATTTAGATATCAAATTAGCATCACATTTTTTAGCGTCACAAATCTGTTGAAAAACCGTCAGTCTTGCTTTCAATTCAGCTAAAATTGAACCATCATTAATCAACGTCAACTGTGTGATCAAAGCTCGCAAAGTAGACAAAGACCTTTCCCTAGTGATATTCGATGATCATATCATAATCTTTCAACAACTCAAGCCATCTACGCTATCTCAAATTCAAATCTTTCTGTGACATCAAATACTTCAAGCTTTTGTGATCTGTGAAGATATTGCATTTTTCTCCGTACAAATGGCATCATTAAATCTTTAAAGCAGACACAATAGTTGCAAGCTCTAAATCATGAGTCGAATAACTTTTTTCATGCAATTTCAACTGTCGAGAAGCATACACTATCACTTTGCCTTCTTGCATCAATACATAACCTAAATCATTCAATGAAGCATCACTATAAATCACAAATGCTTTATTGGGATCTAGCTGAACCAACAAATGTGCTTCGGTTAATAACGCTGTCAACTGGCTAGGAAATCTCTAAGGTAATGGTCGTAAGAACCGCATTTAAAACATGACCCATCTTTCAATCTGCATTCACCGAAGTGTCGCCTATTACATTGTTGACATTTAGGCTTGTTGTTCCTGACACTACCCACTTTGCTAAAGAGGTAGCCTATAACACCCCTAACCCATATCTGTCACCTAATTAGGGTTACAAAGCATTACCCTACAAACAAAACCTTAATACATTCATTTCATACATCATCACAAACATAATCCAAATACATTCATTTCATACATACATAACAATTCAGGACCAAATTGGAATCAATTAGAAAATACAAGAAAAAGTTAGCAATTTTGAACTGCAGGGGTCACACGGCCGTGTGCCTTACACGGTTGAAACACACGCCCGTGTCTCAATCCATGTAACAATCAAAATACGGACACACGGCTATGTACCATCCCATGTCCATGCCCGTGTAACTTACTGAGTTGGGTCACACGGCCAAGCCATAAGCCCGTGTGATGGCGGTGACACACTCAAAATGGCCCCCACACGCCCATATGTCAGGCCGTGTGTTAGGCTGTGTAACTGCCTAACTTATGTGCCTTAAAAACCTACAGGGGACACACAGTCATGTCACATGGTCGTGTGTCACATACGGCTGAGTCACATGCCCATCTCTCAGGCCATATGGACATGAAATTGGCCAAAATCAAGCTATTTCCATCACCAAATCAAACATTTACCTAAAAGCATTTTCTGAACACATTCAAAGCATCAAAACCTTACCAAAACATGCATGAAATGACCAATTTAATATACCAAATTCATTCAACCAATATGCCATACAAGGCATCTCAATTTCAAATATACAAACTTATACAAACTAACATACATACATACTTGACCGTATTACATTCCACACCTAGTTCATTTTCATCTCAAAACATACCATAATTTGACTTATACCATTTCAACATAAACTTAACATTTGAACCATACCATACCATTCATGCATTATAAGTACCAAACTAACATAATACAACCATCATCAAAATGGTACCAAAACAACCAACTTATACATATCAAAATCAAAATCTAAACATTTAACCAAACATCAAACACAAGTCCACCTATACATGTCATTATAACCTTGGCCAAAACATTAAAAGCTACCAATATATTTGCTAGATAGTGTGACAGATCTTTGATGAGCTTTCAAACCGATTGAGCTTCCAATTATCTATAAAACATAAGAAAGAAAAACTATGTAAGCACATAATGCTTAGTAAGTTCATAAAACATGAAATGTAAGTTATCGTTTCACTAATAAACATTAAAAATAAGCATTATATAATCCAACCAAAAGCTTGGTACAAGCCTAAGCACCATCAACAACACATGTTAGCATTTTCAAATATAATTCACTTGAATTTAACACAAGGTAAGCCATTATACATAAACATACTTCATTTGAATTCGTCATTTTCTTTAACATAGACATATTTCCATCGAAGCTTACCATTTCAATCCTTTTCACATTTACATGATATAGTTAATTTGAACACTTACTGTTCCTTTCATTTCCATGCCCATTGAACCATTTAGAATATCTTCAGATACTCAGGAAAGCTCAGACAAAGTGTGCTAAACATATAAACGTAACATTTCCTTTACATCATTGCTCACACACGACCTGTGGGTCAGAATGTAAGCTACATGATACTGCTCACACGAGCTGTGGAGTATCTGCAACAAATGCAGGACCTCAGCCATCGGTAGGACATTCAAGACCAGCACCAAAACATGAAAACCCTAATGACATGTCATTTGTATCCTACGAATTCCTAAGGATCAAACAGGGCTCGATAACCGTCACAGCATTGTTGGATATTTATCAATTAATTATATTCTACTTAACATAATAACACATAATCGGAAATAGCATTAGAATCGATACATATTCATATGAACTTACCTCGAGAACTAGAGCCTAGAAACGAAATTGACTAATACAAAGCTTTAGTTTTTCCCCAATCTAAATCTGCACGAGGTCTATCTTAATCTAAATATACAAATTCAATCCATTTAATACTTCTATTATTCATTCAATTCATATTTCATATTTTGCAAATTTACAATTTTGCCCCTAACATTTTAACCTTTTTACAATTTAATCCTTAAGCTCGTAAATTGAAATCTAAACATTTTCATCCTCATAACATGCTAGTCGGATTCACTAGGATCTATATCAACGCATACAAATCAGCATTTCACAAATTCACTATGTACTTTTACTACTTTTACAAATAAGTTCCTGAATGACAATTCCATCAAAAATCACTTTACAAAACTTATATATTTATAAAAAATGACTCATAATGTTTCATAAAACATCAAGAATCATGCAAGAACGTCCATGGAAAAACCCTATATCTTTAACAGTTTTGCAAATTAATCACTGGGCTAGTTAGATTAAGCTAAAACGACTTCGAAAACATAGAAATCACTAAAAACAAGGCCAAAACCACTTACATGCTGGTGAACTTAGCTTGACTGAACCCTAGCTATGGCTTCCTTGATAAATTCAATTGAGGGATGTCAAAATGAAGGAGATGGATACATTTTGTTTAAGTTATTTTAACTTTAATTACGTATTTACCATATTATCCATTAAAACCAATCATAATTTCAATAAAATCAAACCCATAAATATCCGCTATCACCTCAATTGGTCTATTTACCATCCAAGTCCCTTAGCTTAAAATTTCATAGCACTTTCATACCTTTCACAATTATAACTCTACTTTTGCACCATTTATGATCTAGTCCTTTTTACAAAATTAAGCATGCAAACATCAAAATTTCAGAATGAAATTTTAACACGACTCTAATATGGTTCCGTAAACATTAAAATAATAATAAAATAAATATTTACTCGTCAGATTTGTGGTCCCAAAATCACTGTTCTGATTTTATTGAAAACAGGCTATTACAACTCTATCCCTAAAGAAATTTTCATCCCTAAAAATCTTACCAGAAAAGAGGTTCGGGTATTGCACTTTCACAGCTTCTTCTGGTTCCTATATGGCCTCTTCTAAACCATGATGTTGCTAGATAACTTTTACTAATGCTATGATGTTATTTCTTAATTATTTAACCTCTCGAGATAGAATTCTGATCAGTTCTTCATTGTACGTCATATCTGGCTGAATTTCAACATCAATAGGTGAAATTACGTGTGAAGGATCTGATTGACACCATCGTAACATTGACACATGGAATACATTGTGAATCTTTTCTAACTCTAACGACAAAGCTAATCTGTAAGCTACTGGCCTCATTCTCTCAATAATTTCATACAGCCTGATAAATCTACGTAACATTGACACATGGAATACATTGTGAATCTTTTCTAACTCTAAGTTTTTCTTTCTGGCCAAATCGAAGAACCCTCTTCCACGGGGACACTTTCAAAAAAACTTTGTTGCTAACTTGAAATTTAATGTCTTTTCTTTTCAAATCTAAGTAAGATTTCTGTCGATCTGACACTGCTTTCAAACTGTCACAAATCACTTTAACCTTTTCTTCGATTTCTCAAATCAACTCAACACCAAATAAATTTTTATCACTGAGTTCAGTCCAGTACAACGAAGTTTGACACTTTTGACCATACAAAGCTCCATACGGTGCCATTTTAATGCTCACTTGATAATTGTTCTAGTATGTTGTAACACCCTAACCCGTATCCGTCACCGAAATAGGGTTACAAAGCAATACCAAACTAATATCATAAACAATCATACAATTCAAATCACAATTCTCATACAAATTAAAAACCATTCAAATACAATTATATGGTTCCTAATATGGGCCCTCGAGGCCAAAACAAGCATTAGAAGTGGTTCAGGTCTAAATCAAATACTCAAGAAAAGTTTGGAAAAATATTGAAAATTTTCAAAGTGTAAGGGACACACGCTTGTTTGGTCAGGCCGTGTATCACACACGGCCAAGAGACACGGCCGGTCACAGGCCGTGTTGACATTCAAAATGGGATCATATGGCCGTGTCCTACCCCGTGTCTGACCTCATGTAACTCTCTAACTTGGGTCACACGGCCAACCACACGCCCATATGACTAGCCCGTGTGCCGTTCAAAATGGCCTCACACACCCGTGTATCAGTCCGTGTGCTAGGCCGTGTGAAAACGTAAGGGTATACTGACTTATGTCACATGGCGAAGTCACATGCCTGTGTGCTAGGCCGTATGAAGCTACTGACTTGGTTTCTAAAGAAATATTAGGGGATACACGGCCGTGCCATCTGGTCGTGTAACACACACGGCTGAGACCCCGTGTGGACAAAAAATAAGCTATTTCTAAAGCCATTTATCTCACCCAAATTACAACAACCTGTAACACCCCTTACCCGAGACCATTGCCGGAGTCGAGCATGAGGCGTTACCTGACTTAACTTACTAATTCGGGGCATAAAATTTGGTTTTAAAATTAATTTATTTACATTCATTAAATATGTCCCTAAAAAGGGCCCTCAAGACCCTAAAACACGCAATTGAAATAATTCGGGACCAAATTGTGAACATTAAAATTTTTTTGAATACTTAGACAAATCAAAACAATTTATTTCATTATTCTTTATAAAACTGCCCACCTACGTCATAGTCACTAAATAAATCATAACTCGAGTCAAAAAACTCAAAATTTAAATTCGTGAATTTTCCCTGAAACTAGACTCATATATCTTCTTACTAATTTTTTTCCAGAATTTTTGGTCTGGCCAATTAGTACAGTTTATTAGTTAAAGTTTCCCCTATGGCTCTGTTCAACTACTCTTACCTCCCCTCACTACGAATCAATTTTCTCCCTATACAGGACTCAAATAACCATGCCATTTGTTTCTCTTGAAAGTAGGAATCTATAAATATAAACTATAACTCCTAATTATTTTTGTACAATTTTTAGTGAATTTATAAATTAAGACCAGGGGATTCAGAAATTGCTCTGACCCTGTCTCACTAAAATTCAAATATCTCTTAATATACACTTCTTTTGCTTACTCTATTTCTTTCATATAAAAATAGACTCAATAATATTTAATTCTACATCTTATTCATCACCTAATTCTATTTCAACTATTCTTGGTGATTTTTCAAGATCACGTCACTGCTGTTCAATACTATTTTAATGTTAATTTCACTTTTTCATGATTTCTTTGTATTAACTATCATTTAGGCATATATAACACCGAAACATGTTCTTCATTAGCCATTTCAATAGTAATCATTATCAAATATTTACATACCATTTTTTAGCCATATCATAAGGACATACACACAAAATGGCTAAGTCCCTATACATGCCATAAACTAGAACGTTTGTAAACGAAGATACCCATTTGATAACTTGATAGTCGATAATGTAAAGTGATCTCCGACGACCTCCAACCCGAGCTTTCTTTTAAGTACTCTGAAACATGGGAAAGTGAAAGAAGTAAGCTTATAAAGCTTAGTAAGTTCACATGTAAGATAATAAGTATTAGCAATCAATTTAGCTTACTACTATGTTGTCATAAGTTGCTTAAATAATGTTTAGTTCTTACTTTCCCATCTAACTCATCAGTGACCTTACCAAAGGCTTAGAATACAAAAGGCACCTTGCTTAATAGCTTGCTTACATACTGCAACATCTCACTTAACACATGAGTACTCTTTCATAATATAGGCATATTGCCAATCATGTCATAAAGTGTCACAAGCATAACTGAAAAATCATCACTTACTTAATACTTGATAATCTCAATTACTTACAATCTCAATATTAAATAAGCCTTAAATGCATACTTGTACTCTTTCTTCATGTTCTCACCTTGTCGTTTCTTTGACTTACTCTTTGGATTACTCGGGAACCTTTTTCTTTTTGAACTTACCATTGCCATGTCTTGACATGGTCTTAAGTGGTATCCTTGCCTTATGAACTCACCAATGCCATGCCTTGGCATGGTCTTACATGGGACCTTTGCCTTATAGTAACTCATCAATGCCATGTCTTGACATGGTCTTACATGGTATCCTTGCTTTATGAACTCACCAATGTCATGCATTGGCATGGTCTTACATGGGACCTTTGCGTTATAGTAACTCATTAATGCCATATCTTGACATGGTCTTACATGATTTCCTTGCATTATAGAACTTATCAATACCATGCCTTGGTATGGTCTTACATGATATCCTTATCTTACCAAATGTCATGTTCCAAACATGGTCTTCCATGGTATCCTTGTCTTACCAAATGCCATGTTCAAAACATGGTCTTACATGGTATCCTTGTCTTAGTGCCAATGCCACATCTTGATGTGGTCTTACATGGAGTCCTTAATCAATGCTGATGCCATGTCTTGACATGGTCTTACAGGAGATCCTTGCCTTACCAATGTCATGTCTTGACATGGTCTTACATGGTATCTTTAACCGTTAATTCCTCCTTAAATGCCATGTTACGAACATCAAATTTTTCGTCAATCTTCCTTAATTGCCATGGTACAACCATGGACTTTGAGATATCAATGTCTTGTCAAGTCAGAGCTGAAACATACTTGCTCAAATTGTCAAGGTTAGTCGCGTAACTCAATAATAACAATACTAATAACAATAATTGCATAATAATAAAATTCTACTCAACTTACATACGTACATTCTCAATCTCATCATATCATCAACTTAACTTATTCTCATCAAACTGTGCTAGTCAATACTTTCTTGTTATCATACAAAGCCATAATACAAAATATGGTCTTACATATAAATTATACAAGTTCTCTTTCCAATATCGAATTATTATCGAACATTAATCATTATATTTGAAACTCAATACTAAAGTATTTATGGCCAAAATATCAATTTATCATTCAAATATTCATAATTAAATGCTTATTAAACATATGAACTTACCTCGATACCGAAACGACCATTTTACCAACTTTCTCGATTTTCTGTTTTCTCCCGTCCTACGTCCAAATCTCACTTTTCGGGATCTAAAACATCATATTTCACTTATTTAATAATGTACTATTCAAAAAATTCCCTAACTCAAACTTTGGAAAAATTACAATTTTGCCCCTAAACCTTTGTAGAATTATAATTTTGCCTCTAGGCTCAGAAATTAAAATTTATCCATTTTTCTTATGTTTTATGACATGCTGAACATTTTTCCCTTCTATGGTAACATCAAATTCCCACTCTATCATGTACTTATGAACATTAGGTATTTTTACCGATTATGTCGTTTTACTCGTTTTCACTTAAAATCGCTTAGCAAAAGTTGTTTAACATAATTTCAAGCTTCACATTCTACCATAAAACATCAAAATAAACACATTTAACCTATGGGTATTTTTCCAAATATGAACCCTAGCATGAATTATTGCTAGAATAAGCTAAATTAAGTTACCGGGACTCCAAAAACGTAAAGAACATTAAAAAAGAGGCTAAAACGGACTTACTATTGAGCTGGGAAAGCTTGGAAACCCTAACCATGGCTTCCCCCATGCTATATTCGGCCTCCATGAAGAAGATGGACCAATTTTGACTTTATTTTTCCTTTTTAATTCTTTTAATTACTAAATGACCAAAATGCCCTTAAAGGCTTTTCTTTCAAATTTGTCCTATTCTTTTTGTCCAAACTTAAATATAATGGTCTAATTTCTAAATAAGGACCTCCACTTTAAGAACCCATTTCAATTAAATCCCCTTTATTATCTAGAACACACATTTTGCTAATTTTACAATTTAGTCCTAATTATCAAATTAGGCATTTATACATAAAATTTTTTCACGAAATTTTCAAAAAATTATTCAATCAATGAATGAACCTTAAAACATAATCAGAATAATTATTTTTACCTCAAATTCATGGTTTCACAACCACTATTCCGTTTAGGCCCTAGTTCGGGATGTTACACAACCTAAACCCATCAAATAGCGTATGACCATATCATCAAATGACATTCAAACCAATCTCAACCAAGCCCAAATCATACAATACCTATACAGATAACCACAAGACACATAAGCATCACAATTAACCATTCAAAAACATACCAATATTACCTTCAAAAGTCACATAAATAATCAAACTTACTTAATAGACTTTGTACCTAAATCAACATGCATACCACATCTCAAATTCAACTATTTGGTACTCAAAATAACAATTACTCAATCAAGGCATTTCCACAGCAATCCAAATACATACAAAATGAGAATAGCCAAATATATACATACATATTGTAACACCCTATACCCATAACCCACGCCGGGTTGGAGTACGAGGCATTACCTAACTTTATCTCACGCCAACATATTTGGCCAACACATTTTGCCAAATCTCCAAGACTCAAAATAATAAGTTCTAATCTTATCCATGCCATATTCAAAAATATAAATCCAACTATACTGAATGCTTCGACTAATAGTGTGATCGATATCTCTGACTTCCGGTGATCCTTGAGCTAGTTAGGCGGCACTGAAAAAATTGAAAGGAAAGGGAGAAAACATAAAGCTTAGTAAGTTGCATATAAATAAATATACAACAATAAGTCTACAATTTACCAACAACTTATGATATCAAAGTGGGCATAAGCATGACTTACTCTTTACTTCATACGAATCACATAGCATATACAATCAGTTCACATCTTATACATATATATCACGTAGGTACCTGTAATACTCACAATATTGTTATACTTTTCTCATTAACTAAAATTTATAACTCTCGCCATTGAACTATTCAAAACACTACCAAATATTCCATAGGCCTCAATCATGGGTAAAGTGCCGATGCCATATCCCAGACATGGTCTTACACTGGCTATCATCTTCGAGGCTGATGCCATGTCCCAGACAGTCTTACACTAGCTCTCACATAATTGTGCCGATGCCATGTCCCAGACATGGTCTTACACTGACACATCTTGTAGCCGATGCATGTCCCAGACATGTCTTATACTGGCTTACGTCCCGAGGCTGATGCATGTCCTAGACATGCCTTACACTAGCACTAGTCTCAATGTCGATGCCATGTTCCATACATGGTCTTACACTGGCTCTCATAATGTGGTCGATATATGTCCCAGACATGTCTTAACTAGCTCACACAAATGATCCAAGTGATATGGCATGAATATCCGGTTTACTTCCTAAGGTCCCAACGAGAATTCTACTATCTCAATGATCATTACATATTCTCAATCTCGAAATCAAGCAATTCATGCCGCATCTATTCAATGAAAATTTAAATACGAATAGTAGCAATGTAGTTATATTATTAAATACAACTTACCTCAGATTTCAAAATGTAACGACTATACAGTTTAGTCGATTTGCTTCGCTTTCCCCAGATCTTGGTTTGAATTTGACAATTCTTGATATATATTAGAAAAATACACTCATTTAGTCACCGAGTACAATTAGGCAATTGAAAATTCACATTTTCAGTAAAATAACCATTTTGCCCCTAGGCTTTGGCAAAATGACCATTTTACCCCTATGCCCGAAAATCAGTTTTTATTGAATTTCTTCACCTCTTAAGCGTAGATGAACTCTTTTTACTCTTATAGCAACCTAAAATTCCCACTATTTCACACACTTATCATTTATTTTGCAACTTATGCAAAATAGTCCCTTTAGATGTTTTCATGCTAACACCTTTCACAAAAGTTGTTTATAAGACAACCAGGACTCATTTTCTTCCATAAAAACTCAGAAAACAACACAAATTATTTCATGGAAAAACCCTAAACTCTTGATTATTTTTCAAGATAGCACTCTTATTTGAAAACTCATGCTTCAAGGGTCTCAAAAGTACAAAAATATTTTAGAAAAGCCATTAGGATCACTTACTTGTGAGTGCTTCAAGTTGCTAAAAATTTTTAAAGCTTAAGACCCCAACAATGGCTGATATTTTCAGCTAAGAAGAAATGGGAAATAGGGTGATATCATTTCCTTTTTCTATTTTCTATTTTAGTCAAAATTGGCCACCTAATCCCACCAAAAATTGGAATTTTTTACCACACATGTCTCCTATGGCCGGCCACCCTATTTCTAGCGGTCTAACTGCCCTTTAAAGACCCCAAATTTAGGCTCTCTAGCTATTTAACACCTTCAGCTATCAATTTAGGACTTTTACACTTTATGCGATTTAGTCTTTTTTCACAATCGGGCTCACAAACGTCAAAATTAACTCACCAAATTTTTCATGTACTAATATAAACATGCTATGACTCCAAAATAATAATAAAATAATTTCTCCAACTTTAGATTTGTGGTCCCAAAACCACTATTCTAACTAGGCCCTAAATCAGGCTGTTACATTTCTCCCCCTAGGGATTTTCATCCTCGAAAATCTTACCAGCAAATAAGTTCAGGTACTGATCTCTCATAGTCTCCTCGAGTTCCCATGTGGCTTCCTCGACTCCATGTCTATGCCACAAAACCTTCACAAGTGCTATATTCTTATTTCTCAACTATTTGACTTCCCGGCCAAAATCTTGACTGGCTCCTCATCATAAGTCATGTCCGAAAGAATTTCAACCTCTGTCGGTTTAATCACATGAGAAGGGTCTGATCTATATCGACGTAGCATGGACACATGAAACAAGTCGTGAATCTTTTCCAATTCCAGTGGCAAATCCAATCGGTAGGCAACTGGCCCTACTTTCTCGGTAACTACATAAGGTCCTATGAAACGAGGACTCAACTTGCCTTTTCTACCAAATCTGGGGACTTTTCTCCATGGAGATACTCTTAAGAATACCTTATTACCGACTTGAAACTCAATTTCATTTCGTTTCAAATCTGCGTAAGAATTCTGTCTATCCGAGATAGCCCTCAAGCAGTCACGAATCACTCTAACTTTCTTTTCAGTCTCCTTAATTAATTTGACCCCGTGAATCTGACCCACTTTAAGCTCAGTCCAATATAAGGGTGTTCGGCACTTTCGCCCATGTAATGCCTCATAAGGCACCATTTTTAGACTTGTCTGATAATTATTATTATAGGCGAATTCAACCAACGGAATATCTGTTATCTGAATTACTCTCTCTGATTGACTATCGATTTGTGTATGGAAAGTTCTGCTAAAATTCAACTTTGTTCCCAGAGCCTCTTGTAACTTTTTCCAAAACCCCAAGGTAAATCTCGGGTCTCTGTCTGAAACAATTGATATGGGCACTCCATGTAGTCTCACAATCTTGAAAACATACAAGTCGGCTAATCTCTCAAGGGAGTAATCGGTACGTATTGGTATAAAATGTGCCGACTTTGTTAGCCTATCCACAATAACCCAAACAGCATCCTTTTTTTTGGGGTTACCGGTAAACCCCTCACAAAGTCTATAGTGATTCGATCCTACTTCCACTGGGGGACCATGATAGGCTGAAGTAAACTCGAAGGCACTTGATGTTCAGCCTTTACTTTTTAACATACCAGGCACTTAGACACAAACTCTGAAATATCTCTTTTCATACCTGACCACCAATACATTTTCTTAAGGTCGTTGTACATTTTCACACTGGCCGGGTGGACGGACAAACAACCACAATGTGCTTCTCTCAAAATCTTCTGAATAAGCTTATTGTCCTTGGGTACACAAACTGTGACAGCCCAAAATTGACCCTAGTCGGAATGTGGTTTCGGGACCACAAAATCGAGGCATAAAAATAATTTAAAATTTATTTTGATGCCTATAATATGTGTGTGCTCATGTGTGACATTTTTTGGTGATTGATTTAGTGTTATAAAGGTGAATTTCACTAGAAAGGACTTAGTAGTGAACTTTGAAAGTACGATAGGGAATTGTGTGATGACTAATTAAAGCATGCATGCAAAACAATGGACTTGCATGTCAAATTCCCCTTTTTATAGGTGGTGGCCGGCCATGGCAAGGAATTATGGGCAAAGAAAACATGTTATGACATGTTTTGTTAATGCATGATGTATTAAGTGATAAAATAATTAGATGTGGGAAGAGAAATAAAAAAAAATGTGTGTGAGAGTGTAGCAATCCCCTATTGCCGTGCAAGTGAAAGAAAAACAAAAAAAAAATTGTTCATCCTTGTTCTCTCCTTCTTTTGGCCAAAAATTCTAAGAGGAAAAAGAGATATTTGCTTCATTTTCTTTGTTTAGAAGAGATCTAGAAGGAGATTTGGCTAAACTTGCATCAAGATTAAGGTATGTATGAGGTTGTGTTATGAGTTTCATGCATGTTTTAGTTGCTAACTTGATGTTCATGTTAGCCATGGTTCAAATCCTTGTTATGCCATGGGAATGGTATTTGGCCAAAGTTGTTATTGTGTTAAAGCCATTGCATGCTAAATGTGAAGCTTGCTAATGATGCATGCAATGATGGATTGTCTACTCTTGAAATTTCTTTGTAGCAATCTTGAGTAAGACATTGAGTTTTCTTTTTGTTTAACCATGACCGAAGTTAAAAGGGGCATGATTGTGATGTATTCGGCCATGAAGCATTCATGAGCATGGTTTATGCTTCTTGCATGTTAGTTAAAATTTGTGCTTAGGATGGTTATGGACACCTTGAAATTCGCCCTTGCACCTATATGTGTATATATGTTTGCACATGATATTTTGGTGATGAAGAAAGTGATAAATATGTTTGTTTAAAGAAGAAATTTGTTGAAGAATGTTGTGAAATTTGCATGTACATTTGGCCTAGTACATGTATAGGGTGAAAAACCTTGAAATTATTTTTGATTTTGTGTATTTATGATCATGTATAATCGGCCACATGAGTAATTTGAGCACTTGATGTTATGTTAAAATTCTTGAGCTTAAATATATGGATGTATGTATATGTGGCCATATAATGGCGTTTTGGTTCAAAGGTTGAATGATAAATTATAATAAAGTGAGATGATATGAGATGCCAAATGTGATTGACTAGTAAACATTATTGAGAAAAATATTGAATACTTCTACTTGTATTCGTTAAGCTCAAGAGCAAAGGGGAGCTAAATCCGATAAAGGGAAGGAAAAAGTGATCGAATAGCCGTTGAAGCCGTTCGACAACATCCGAGTAAGTCCTCAAGAAATGACCCTACTCGAATTATGTGAAATGAAATATGGATGTGTAATGATTATTGATTTATGTGTGTATGAGTATTTGAATGATACCCGGGCTAAGTCCGAAGGCGATTATGCTAGTGATATGTTTGTGTTTGAGCCTTAGTAACGAAAAGCGAAACATGGATGTGTAATGACTATTGATGTATGTGTGTGCATGAGCAATTAAATGATATCCGGGCTAAGTCCGAAGACATTTATGCTAGTAGTTAAATCCGGTTAAGACCCGAAGGCAATTATGCTAGTGACTAAATCCGGGCTAAGACCCGAAGGCATTCGTGCAAGTTGTTAAATCCGGGCTAATACCCGAAGGCATTTGTGCAAGTCGTTCTATCCGGGCTAAGACCCGAAGGCATTCGTGCATGTGGTTATATCCGGTTGTATTCCGAAGAAGCTTGGGCTGAAGGTGAGCATTGGTTGCTGTAATAAATTTAATTAGTACACTCGAAAAGCCCAAAGGATAAGGTATGTTTATATGTGCATTGGAAAAGTCGATATGTTTGAGTAACATTCGTTCAATCGACTAACGAATTTTCAGCTATTGAATTGGTTGATATCTTGTGAAAGTATACAATGATGAAGTGTGAAGTAAGTATGATTATGTGAATGTGTATTAATGAAATGATTCATTTGGCTATGTGAATGTAATGCTTTAGTTAAAGCTGATTTTATTGCTTGAGACTTACTAAGCATAAAAATGCTTACCCGTTGCTTTGGCTCTCGCTTTATAGATTTTGTTAGTTAGCGATCGGATACGGGATCATTGAAGTCAAGTCATCCACACTATCAAAGCCTCCATTTTGGTATAATTTTGGTTGAACTTTGAAATGGCATGTATAGGACTACCCTTGTTGGTTCAAATGTGTTGTGATGTACATGTGTACGGCCATGCGAAAATGGCTCGTAGAAGTAAAATCTGAACTTAGACCATTCGTGATTTGTATATATATATATGGTTTCATGATGTGATTATGGATTGGAAATGGGAGTGTTGGTCACATGATCAGCCATTGGAATGGCTAAAAATGATCATAGGTGAACCTATGTATGGCAAGACTAGTTGGTTCATGGAGACTACAAAATAGGTAAGACCTACCTTAAAACAGGTGCTGCCAGCTGCAGTGACGGGAATGTGAAAATCACCAAAAATTGTAGGGATGGTATTAAATAGTGAAAGAATTATGTAAATGAACCTTAATGAGTCTACTTTCATATGGAAGAAACAAAACGGTCATGGGAGTTACGTGTTAAGAGATATTAAAGTTATCGTGAGACAGGGCCAGAACGGTTTCTGGGTCCCCTGTCGCGACTTTGAAAATTTACCATAAATTATCCAGAATGAATTAGAAGTCAAGCATAATATTTTCAGATTCCTTTTTGAGTCTAGTTTCATTAGAAACAAACGGAATCAGTATTGAAACCCTGTACAGAGAGATATTCGAGTTGTAACGCGCGAAGGTCAGTGTAGTCGACCCCTGTAACATGGGTGACTTTAACTAATAAACTGTACCAATTGGCCCGACAAAAAATTCTAAAAATAAATCCATGGATGGATATATGAGTCTAAATTCAGGGAAAATTTACGGAATCAGTTTCCGAGTTGTGAAGGTCGAGATATGCTTTTTAAGGCGACAGCAACGCAGTTTTCCAGCTTGCCTGGAATGTCAAATTGGTCGGTGCCATAAGTGGTTTTGGCTTGTTAACCCCTCGTGTCCGACACCGGCAACGGTCTCGGGTTCGGGGTGTTACAATTTTATTGGTATCAGAGCTACAGTTTAGTCGATTCTAGGACTACCGTGATATGTTTGGGGTCTAGCTATACATGCCATTAAATGATGAATTGATAGTGTGGTGATTTCTGACAATTTGACTTTGTGTTTGTTTATAGCAATGGATCCCGATCCCAACCGAGCAATAGCTGATGATGTGGAGAGTGTGGCACCTGCTCCCGCGCAAGGGACAGCGCCGACGGACTCTCAACCTATGGCCAGCAACCCGAATGATGGGGCTAGGCAAGCCTTTTATAGCGTGATGAATGATTGGTTCAACCAATACATTCGAACTAACATGGCTGTTCCACAACCTCCTTTTCCGACTAATGCAACCCCCGCACCTACAATACCTCCGGTAACTGACCAAATAAGGTCAAGTAAGCCCCCAGTCGACAGAATTCGTAAACATGGGGCCACTGAATTCAAGGCTACGGATAGCGACGATGCCGAGCAAGCTGAATTTTGGTTGGACAACACTATCCGGGTGCTCGATGAGCTATCTTGTACACCCGATGAGTGCTTAAAGTGTACCATCTCCTTGCTACGCGATTCCGCCTACTATTGGTGGAGTACTCTGAGTTCTGTGGTGCCTAGAGAGCAAGTGACTTGGTAATTCTTTCAAACTGAGTTCCGAAAAAAGTATATCAGTCAGAGATTCATCGACCAAAAGCGAAGGGAATTTCTTGATCTTAAGCAAGGCTCTATGTCAGTTACCGACTACGAACGAAAATTTGTGAGGCTTAGCCGGTACGTGCGAGAATGCATTTCGTCCGAAGCTATTATGTGTAAGCGCTTGAGGATGGGCTGAATGATGATATAAGGATGTTCGTTGGCATTCTCGAAATCGAGAGTTCGTAGTACTTGTTGAGCGAGCTTGTAAAGCGAAGAGTTTAGAAAGGAGAAACAAAAGTTGATGTGGGAACTGGAGAATTTGAAAGAGGTCCTCGGAAAGTCTCTTCAACAGGCATCGAAGAGATCTCGAGATGATGTGAGCGGTCTAGAGGCGCTTGGGCTTTTCTAGGCGAGATCGCAATCGACCCCTGTGACCACACGAGTCACTTGATCGCCGATGGTGGAAATGATCGCCAGAGAGAGCGGAGTGTCTGCATTGTGGCAAATGGCATTCGGGGAGCTGTAGGTTCCGTGATCGCTCCTGCTATAAGTGTGGATCGGCTGACCACTTTATCAAGGACTGCCCGAGGTTGCTTGAACAAAATGTAAGTCAAAGTGGAAACCCGAGTGCCACCACTGCTCGAGGTAGGCCATCCAGAAATGCGAACAATGCTAGTGGCGGTCAGAGAGGGCCGAGAGATGCTATAACAAGACTCGAGGCTCGTGCTCCTGCTAGGACTTATGCCATACGTGCCGCGAGGATCTTGCCTCACCGGATGTTATTACCGTACTTTCACTCTTTTCGATACTAATGTGATTGCTTTGATTGACCTGGTTCTACTCATTCTTATATATGTGAAACCTTAGCATCCATAAGACTTTGCCTATTGAGTCTCTTGAGTTTGTAATTCTGTGTCAAACCCTTGGGTCATTACGTGCTTGTCAACAAAGTGTGCAAGAAAAGTCCCTAGTATTCCGAGGTTCTTGTTTTCCGCGGACTTGATGCTTTTGCCGTTCGATGAATTGACGTTATTCTTGGTTTGGATTGGTTGACCATGCGATGCGGTTGTAAATTGCAAAAGCAAGACTATCAATCGAGGTGCGCGAATAACGAGATAATTCGGGTTGAGTCTACGGACTTAAAGGGTTGCCGGTATAATATCGGCAATGTTGGCGGAAATATGTAAGAAAAGGGTGCGGCGTACCTTGCGTATGTGTTCGATGACAAGGAGTCGAAAAAAAACCCGAATCTGTGCGATGGTTTGTGAATACCGGATGTTTTCCACGAAGAATTGTCGGGTTTACCACTGTTCGGAAATAGAGTTTGGCATCGAATTGGTACATGGTACCACTCCAATTTCGATAGCTCCGTATCGTATGGCACCGACGGAATTAAAGGAGTTAAAGCTCGATTGCAAGAATTGGTGGATAGAGGTTTTGCCCGCCGAGTTTTTCACCTTGGGGTGCGCCGGTGTTGTTTGTGAAAAGAAGGATGGAACCATGAGGTCGTGCATCGACTATCGTCGACTTAATAAGCGGCGATAAAGAACAAATATCCGTTACAGCGTGTCGATGATTTGTTCGATCAACTGAAGAACCTCGGTGTTCTCGAAAATAGATTTGAGATCGGGCTATTATCGATTCATGAATTTGAGATTGGACGTACCCAAGGCGCCTTGAGCGAGATATGGTCACTCTGAGTTCCTAGTGATGCCGTTTGGACTTACTAATGCCCTGCGGTATTTATGGATTTAATGAATCGGACCTTGGACCATATTTGGATCGGTTCGTAGTCGTGTTCATTGATGACATCTTGGTCTATTCAAGAAATGAGACCGAACATCTTTGAACACCGAGGTTAGTCTTTGCAAATTCTACGAGATAAGCAATTATATGCTAAGTTCAAAGAAGTGTGAGTTACGGTTAAGAGAGGTTAGCTTCTTGAGGCATGTGATATCGGCATCGGGCATTCGAGTCGACCGAACAAAATTTCAGCCATACTTAGCTGGAAGCCTCAGAAATATTACCGAGGTTGAGCTTTTTGGGGCTGGCGGTTATTACCGACGATTTGTAAAGGCTTCTCAACAATAGCCACGCCAATGACGAAGCTACTCCGAAAGGACGTAAGGTTTGAATGGTCGGAGAAATGTCAGAAAAGTTTCGATCAACTAAAAACTTATTTGGCTGAAGCCCCAATTCTAGTGCAACCCGAATCGGCAAAGAGTTTGTCATCTATAGTGACGCCTCCCTACTTGGGTTAGGTTGCGTATTGATGCAAGAAGGTTGAGTTGTGGCCTATGCGTCGAGGCAATTAAAGCCACATGAGAAAAATTATCCGACCCATGGTCTCGAATTGGCTGCTATCGTATTCGCCTTAAAGATTTGGCGACATTACTTATTTGGTGAGAAGTGCCATGTGTATTCGGATCACAAAAGTCTCAAATATTTGATGACTCAAAGAGACTTAAATCTGCGACAAAGACGTTGGCTCGAGCTATTAAAGGATTATGAGCTGGTCATTGACTATCACCCGGGAAAGGCGAATGTGGTTGCGGATGCCTTGAGTCGTAAATCATTATTCGTTTTACGAGCAATGAATGTGCACTTGTCCGTTCGATCCGACAACGTGTTAGTAGCTGAATTGAAAGCCAAACCATTATTGATACATCAAATTTGTGAAGCTCAGAAGGTCAACGATGAGTTGGTTGCAAAACGGGCTAAGTGTGTTCCGAATAGGGAATCGTAGTTTCAGATCGATGATGACGATTGTTTGAGGTTCAGGAGTCGTCTGTGTGTTCCAAAGAATTGAACTTATTTCGATAATTCGAGCGAAGCCCATTGTAGCCGAATGGCAATCCACCGAGAGTGCGAAGATGTACAACGATTTGAAGCGTCGGTTTTGGTGGCATGGTATGAAGCGAGACATCTTGACTTTGTTTGAGATGTTTAATATGTCAACAAGTGAAAGCGGAACATCAAGTGCCTTGAGGATTACTTGACCGATCATGATACCCGAGTGGAAATGGGATCGAGTCACAATGGACTTTGTATCCGGACCGCCATTGTCGACAAGCAAGAAGGATGCGATTTGGGTCGTGGTAGATAGGCCGACTAAGTCGGCTCACTTTGTCCCGTCGTGCGGATTTTTCAATAGACAAATTAGCGAATTGTGCGTTTCTCAGTTGTGAGATTACACGGGTGCCTATTTCTATCGTGTCGGATAGAGATCCGAGATTTACCTCGCGATTTTGGAAGAAGTTGCAAGAAGCTTTGGGTACCAAGTTGCATTTCAAAGACCGCCTTTCACCCCAAACCGATGGTCAATCCGAGTGGATAATTCGGATACTTGAGGATATGTTGAGATGTTGCATCCTCGAGTTCGATGGTTCATGGGAGCGGTATTTGCCTTTGATTGAATTAAGCTTATAACAATAGTTTTCAATCAAGTATTAGGATGGCACCTTACGAGGCTTTGTGCGATTAAGTAAATGCCGTACACCATTGTTTTGGACCGAGCTCGGTGAAAGCAAAATTTTCGGGTGGATTTGATTAGAGATCTTGAGCGAAAGTGAAAGTAATCCGTGAAAGTCTGAAGATAGCCTCCGATCGTCGAGTCGTCGCAGCGGATCTGAAGCGTAAAGACATCGAGCAACAGTGGGAGATAAAGTGTTTCTCAAGGTTTCACCTTGGAAAAAGATACTCGATTCGGTAGTAAGGGCAAGTTGAGCCGAGGTTCATTGGGCCATATGAGATATCCGGCGAGTCGGTCCGTGGCATATCGTCGATTTTGCCCCCGAACTCGAAAAGATTCACGATGTCTTTCATGTTTCAATGCTTGACGCTATAGATCGATCCATCGCACGTGATTAGTCCATCGGAGGTTGAAATTCAAGCCAATATGAGTTATGAGGAAGAACCGATTCGTATCCTATCACGTGAAGTGAAAGAGTTGCGAAACAAGCGGGTTCCGCTAGTGAAAGTGTTATGGCTCAAACACGGGATAGAAGAAGCTACTTGGGAAACCGAGAACTCTATGAAAGAGCGATACCCAACCCTATTTACCGGTAAGATTTTCGGGGACGAAAATTTCTTAAGTGGGGGAGAGTTGTGACAACCCAAAATTGACCCTAGTCGGAATGTGGTTTCGGGACCACAAAATTGAGGCATAAAAATAATTTAAAATTTATTTTGATGCCTATAATATGTGTGTGCTCATGTGTGACATTTTTTGGTGATTGATTTAGTGTTATAAAGGTGAATTTCACTAGAAAGGACTTAGTAGTGAACTTTGTGATCGATAGGGAATTGTGTGATGACTAATTAAAGCATGCATGCAAAACAATGGACTTGCATGTCAAATTCCCTTTTATAGGTGGTGGCGAGGCCATGGCAAGGAATTATGGGCAAAGAAAACATGTTATGACATGTTTTGTTAATGCATGATGTATTAAGTGATAAAATAATTAGATGTGGGAAGAGAAATAAAAAAATGTGTGTGAGAGTGTAGCAATCCCCCATTGCAGTGCAAGTGAAAGAAAAACAAAAAAAATTGTTCATCCTTGTTCTCTCCTTCTTTTGGCGAAAATTCTAAGAGGAAGAAGAGATTTTGCTTCATTTTCTTTGTTTAGAAGAGATCTAGAAGGAGATTTGGCTAAACTTGCATCAAGATTAAGGTATGTATGAGGTTGTGTTATGAGTTTCATGCATGTTTTAGTTGCTAACTTGATGTTCATGTTAGCCATGGTTCAAATCCTTGTTATGCCATGGGAATGGTATTTGGCCAAAGTTGTTATTGTGTTAAAGCCATTGCATGCTAAATGTGAAGCTTGCTAATGATGCATGCAATGATGGATTATCTACTCTTGAAATTTCTTTGTAGCAATCTTGAGTAAGACATTGAGTTTTCTTTTTGTTTAACCATGACCGAAGTTGAAAGGGGCATGATTGTGATGTATTCGGCCATGAAGCATTCATGAGCATGGTTTATGCTTCTTGCATGTTAGTTAAAATTTGTGCTTTGGATGGTTATGGACACCTTGAAATTCAGCCTTGCACCTATATGTGTATATATGTTTGCACATGATATTTTGGTGATGAAGAAAGTGATAAATATGTTTGTTTAAAGAAGAAATTTGTTGAAGAATGTTGTGAAATTTGCATGTACATTTGGCCTAGTACATGTATAGGGTGAAAAACCTTGAAATTATTTTTGATTTTGTGTATTTATGATCATGTATAATCGGCCACATGAGTAATTTGAGCACTTGATGTTATGTTAAAATTCTTGAGCTTAAATATATGGATGTATGTATATGTGGCCATATAATGGCGTTTTGGTTCAAAGGTTGAATGATAAATTATAATAAAGTGAGATGATATGAGATGCCAAATGTGATTGACTAGTAAACATTATTGAGAAAATATTGAATACTTCTACTTGTATTCGTTAAGCTCAAGAGCAAAGGGAGCTAAATCCGATAAAGGGAAGGAAAAAGTGATCGAATAGCCGTTGAAGCCGTTCGACAACATCCGAGGTAAGTCCTCAAGAAATGACCCTACTCGAATTATGTGAAATGAAATATGGATATGTAATGATTATTGATTTATGTGTGTATGAGTATTTGAATGATACGGGCTAAGTCCGAAGGCGATTATGCTAGTGATATGTTTGTGTTTGAGCCTTAGTAACGAAAACGAAACATGGATGTGTAATGACTATTGATGTATGTGTGTGCATGAGCAATTAAATGATATCCGGCTAAGTCCCAAGACATTTATGCTAGTAGTTAAATCCGGTTAAGACCGAAGGCAATTATGCTAGTGACTAAATCGGGCTAAGACCGAAGGCATTCGTGCAAGTTGTTAAATCCGGCTAATACCAAAGGCATTTGTGCAAGTCGTTCTATCCGGGCTAAGACCGAAGGCATTCGTGCATGTGGTTATATCCGGTTGTATTCGAAGAAGCTTGGGCGGAAGGTGGCGTTGGTTGCTGTAATAAATTTAATTAAATACGCTCGAAAAGCCCAAAGGATAAGGTATGTTTATATGTGCATTGGAAAAGTCGATATGTTTGAGTAACATTAGTTCAATCGACTAACGAATTTTCAGCTATTGAATTGGTTGATATCTTGTGAAAGTATACAATGATGAAGTGTGAAGTAAGTATGATTATGTGAATGTGTATTAATGAAATGATTCATTTGGCTATGTGAATGTAATGCTTTAGTTAAAGCTGATTTTATTGCTTGAGACTTACTAAGCATAAAAATGCTTACCCGTTGCTTTGGCTCTCGCTTTATAGATTTTGTTAGTTAGCGATCGGATACGGGATCATTGAAGTCGAAGCCATCCACACTATCAAAGCCTCCATTTTGGTATAATTTTGGTTGAACTTTGAAATGGCATGTATAGGACTACCCTTGTTGGTTCAAATGTGTTGTGATGTACATGTGTACGGCCATGCGAAAATGGCTCGTAGAAGTAAAATACTGAACTTAGACCATTCGTGATTTGTATATATATATATGGTTTCATGATGTGATTATGGATTGGAAATGGGAGTGTTGGTCACATGATCAGCCATTGGAATGGCTAAAAATGATCATAGGTGAACCTATGTATGGCAAGACTAGTTGGTTCATGGAGACTACAAAATAGGTAAGACCTACCTTAAAAACAGGTGCTGCCAGCTGCAGTGACGGGAATGTGAAAAATCACCAAAAATTGTAGGGATGGTATTAAATAGTGAAAGAATTATGTAAATGAACCTTGATGAGTCTACTTTCATATGGAAGAAACGAAACGGTCATGGGAGTTACGTGTTAAGAGATATTAAAGTTATCGTGAGACAGGGCCAGAACGGTTTCTGGGTCCCCTGTCGCGACTTTGAAAATTTACCATAAATTATCCAGAAAGAATTAGAAGTCATGCCTAATATGTGCAGATTCCTTTTTGAGTCTAGTTTCATTAGAAATAAACGTAATCAGTATTGAAACCCTGTACAGAGAGATATTCAAGTTGTAACACGCGAAGGTCAGTGTAGTCGACCCCTGTAACATGGGTGACTTTAACTAATAAACTGTACCAATTGGCCCAACCAAAAATTCTAAAAATAAATCCATGGATGGATATATGAGTCTAAATTCAGGGAAAATTTACGGAATCAGTTTCCGAGTTGTGAAGGTCGAGATATGCTTTTTAAGGCGACAGCAACGCAGTTTTCCAGCTTGCCTGGAATGTCAAATTGGTCGGTGCCATAAGTGGTTTTGGCTTGTTAACCCCTCGTGTCCGACACCGGCAACGGTCTCGGGTTCGGGGTGTTACACAAACTCTGTCTCTGAACATTAAACATCCTTCGGTACCAATAGGGAAATCTGATTTAATTCCCGACTCACATTGAGTTCTCTTGGTTTGCAATTTCTTATCACCTTTCTGAGCTTCTCGAATCTCTTGAAGAAACGTCAGTCTAGTTCTCATCTCTATTAGAATTGTACCATCATCAGACAATGTCATATTGACATTCATTGCTCTCAGTGCAAATAACGATTTTCTACTTAAAGCGTCGGAAACTACATTTGCCTTTTCCTGACGGTAGTCGATAATCAATTCATAGTCCTTTATCAGCTTTAACCACCGTCGTTGCCCTAAATTCAATTCCTTTTGAGTCATCAAGTACTTTAAGCTCTTATGTTCGGTGAATACCCGACATTTCTCCCCATATTTGGTGTCTCCAAATTTTCAATGCGAACACGATAGCGACCAACTCTAAATCATGCGTCGGGTAGTTTTTCTCATGTGGCTTCAGTTGTCTTGAAGCGTAAGCTATGACCTTACCTTCTTGCATAAGCACGCACCCCAAACCATTTAAGGAGGCATCGCTATATATTACAAACTCCTTGCCCGACTCCAATTGCACTAACACTGGAGCTTCGGTCAACAAATCCTTTAATTTCTCGAAACTCTGCTGGCACTTTTCTGTCCATTCAAATTTGACATTCTTTTGTAGTAGTCTTGTCATCGGTGTAGCTATCATAGAGAATCTATTTACAAACCGTCTATAGTACCCGACCAACCCCAAAATGCTTCGAACCTTTGTCACATTCTTCAGAGGTTTCCATTCAACAATACTTGAGATCTTACTTGGGTGAACTCGAATCTCGTCTCCTGACACAAGATGTCCTAGAAAATCGACCTCCTTAAGCCAAAATTCACTCTTACTGAACTTCGCATACAATCTCTTGTCTCTAAAGGTTTGCAAAACAACTCTTAGATGCTCTGCATGCTCACTCTCATCACATGAATAAATCAATATATCATCGATAAAGACGACGACAACATTATCCAAATATGGCCTCAAAATGCGGTTCATCAGATCCATAAATACTGCCGGGGCATTAGTCAAACCAAAAGGCATAACAAGGAATTCATAATGCCCATATCTCATCCAAAAAGCAATCTTTGGTAAATCTTGCTTTTTTACTCTCAACTGGTAGTACCCGGATCTTAGATAAATCTTGGAAAATACAGTATCCCCCTTCAACTGACCGAACAAATCATCGATTCTTAGCAAAGGATATTTGTTCTTCACCATCACCTTATTAAGCTGTCTATAGTCGATACATAATCTCATCGACCCGTCTTTCTTTTTCAAGAAAACTACCGAAGCACCCCATGGTGAAAAACTTGGTCTCGTAAATCCCTTATCCGTTAGCTCTTGCAACTGTGCTTTCAACTCTTTCAACTCGGTTGGAGCCATCCTATATGGACCAATTGAGATGGGTGTCATACCGGGAACCAACTCAATTCCAAACTCGATTTCCCTCACTGGAGGTAGTCCAGGTAATTCTTTCAGGAACACGTCTGTAAACTCATAAACCACTGGTACCGATTCAATCTTCAACTCAGACACTTGACTATTCAACACAAAAGCTAGATAGGCCTTATATCCTTTCTTCAAATATTTCTGAGCAGTTAAAGACGATATTACTACAGGCAGATTATTTGATCCATCTAGTCCAACTCAAAGAACATTCCCATCTTTACATTTCAACTCAATAACTTTCCTCCCACAGTCCACTACAACACTATGAGAAGTCAACCAATCCATCCCAAGGATTACGTCAAATTCATTAAACGGCAATAATATCAAGTGAGCCGAAAAACAATGACCTCTAATTGTCAAAGGACAATCCTTACATACTTGGTCCACTAGTACATACTTGCCTAAAGGGTTAGACACTTTGATCACAAACTCAGTGGACTCTACTAGCATGCTCATACGAGGTACCAATTCCATAAAAATATAAGAGTGGGTAGATCCTGGGTCAACTAATGCAACAACAGATATATCATTGATAGAAAAATTACCCGTGATCACCTTGGGAGACTCTACCTCTTCACGAGCTCGAATAGCATAAGTCTTTACAGGCGCTCTGCCTTCGGACCTCATTGCAGCGTCTTTGGGTGCACTTCTGCTAGAAGCCCCGCTTCTTGGGTTCTTTTGTGGTCTACCCCTCAATGGAGCACTGCTTGCCTTTAATTCTTATTTTCTCTCTCCCATCTCAAGAAAATCATGAATAAAGTGGTATAGTAACCCATACTTGTAGCAACCTCTCTTATTTCCTCGGCACTCGCCAAAATGATGCCTGCCACACTGCGAGCATTTTGGCCTATTTGGCTGAGCACTACCAACATTGGCGACAGAAGCGGTCTAGGCTCTAGAAGTTGCGTTCTACCAGTTCTTGTTTGTATTTGAAAACTCCACCGAAACATTCTATCAGGTAGCAAACTTTTTTGATCTTTTAGATGAGAACTAATATGATTTCCTCATCTGTCTCTTCTTTGAATCCCGTGACTCAATAGTTGTTTTTCTCCTTTCTTTTACTAGCTCCTCAGTGTTGCATGCTCTCTCAACGAGTACTACAAATTCTCTTATCTCTAAGATGCCAACAGACACTCGGATGTCTTTATTAATTTCATCATCAAACTTCTTACACATGGTAGCCTCCATGGATACGCATTCTCGTGCATATTTGCTGAGTTTCATGAACTCACATTCATACTCCGTCACAGCCTTATTACCTTACTTCAACTCTAAAAATTCCTTTCTTTTTTGATCCATGAACCTCTAGCTGATATACTTTTTTTGAAACTCTTCTTGGAAAAATTCCCAAGTTACTCTTTCTCTCGGTACCATGGACACGAGAATATTCCACCACTGATACGTCGAATCCCATAAAAGTGACACCGAACACTTCACACATTCTTCAGGTGTGCATGATAATTCATCAAATACCCTGATGACATTTTCTAACCAAAATTTTGCTCTCTCCGGATCATCATCTATGCTAGCCCGAAATTCATCAGCCTCTTATTTTCAGATATTATCTACCGGAAGCTTCTCTCTTCTAAACATGTCTACGCCTTGCGGAGCTACTTTGGCATATTGAGGAATCGGGGGAGGTGGGGGGAGGTGGAGTGTTCGGGTTCGCACGAACGAACTCCGTGTACCAAGCATACATCATCCAGAGGTAGGCTTCTCTAGCCCTTTTGTCTTGGCCCATAGTCACGGGCTCACTCTCAACCGGCGCAGTCCTTTTGGCGGGAGCCGGCTTATTTCTTTCCACATCATCCGCCGTGGCTCTATCAGGATCCATTTACTATATAAAAACATAATTTATAATCATCAGAATTCGTCACACTATCAATGTACAATTATGACATGTATAGCTAGACTCGTACTCTTGCTACGTTAGTTCTAGAACTAACTAAACCATAGCTCTAATACCATCGGGTTGGAGTACGAAGCATTACCTAACTTTATATCATGCATACAAACAGTCTTAAGTCACCGAGACTTGGTCCAAATTAAAAATTTTACAATTTCTACTTTAAACTTCTTATTATGGGCTTATAAGCCCCAAATCGACCGTTAAAAACTATTCAGAAACATTCTGGGTCCTTAAACCAACCTTAAGAATTTTGCCTTAAAATAGGGCACATGCCCATGTGGAAGGGTAACATGCCGTGTGACCATTTTGACATGGTCTTGCTGGTGGTCCGTGTGGCTCACACGGCCTAAACACCCTGGGACACGCCCGTGTCCCATACCCGTGTGGAATTAAATTCTAATCACATCTACAGGGGTTTTCACAAGGCCAGGCACTCACCCAAGTCAATGTCCCGCGTCCCTCACACGGCCACGACATGCCCGTGTCTTAACCCGTGTGAAAAAACTTGGGTATTATGTTTCTGACGTCAGCATTCCTAAATTGTCACATAGCCAAGGCACACGCTCGTGTACTAGGCCGTGTCCTCTATACGACCGTGTCTCTTGCCTGTGTGTTTATTATCATGCATACTGACTTGAAATTTTTATGTACAGGGGTCACACGATCGGAGCATACGCCCATAAGGCTGACTGTGTGTCACACACAACCTAGACACACGCCCGTGTGTCGACCCTGTGGGCAATATAAGGCTACTTACCAAACCTCATTGCCACCATTGCATACCTATTTTCACGCAAATACCAGCCAATACCAAAACAAGCATAATTTCCAAAATCAAATCAGCCACAATAGACATTCATTCAACCATGTAGATGCAACTTTTATAAACTCAAAATAAATATTAGCCATCATTCATGGCTTATTACTACGTGTGGGATCTATCCCAAGCCAACACATTTGGCCAAATCTCCAAGACTCAAACTAATAAGTTCGAATCCTATACATGTCATATTCAAAAATATAAATCCAACTATACTAAATGTTTCGGCCGATAGTATGATCGATATCTCTGACTTCTGGTGATCCTTGAGCTAGTTAGGTTGCACTGAAAGAAATGGAAAAGAAAGGGAGTAAGCACAAAGCTTAGTAAGTTGCATATAAATAAATATACAATAATAAGTCTACAATTTACCAACAACTTATGATACCAAAGTGGGCATAAGCATGACTTACTCTTTACATCATATGAATCACATAGCATATACAATGAGTTCACATCTTATACATATGTATCACTTAGGTACCTGTAATACTCACAATATGGTTATACTTTTCTTATTAACTTAAATTTATAACTCTCATCGTTGAACCATTCAGAACACTACCGGATATTCCATAGGCCTCAATCATGGGTAAAGTGTCAATGCCATGTCCCAGACATGGTCTTACACTACCTATCGTCTTCGAGGCCGATGTCATGTCCCAAACATGGTCTTACACTAGCTCTCACATAACCGTGACGATGCCATCTCCTAAACATGGTCTTACACTAATACATCTCGTAGCCAATGTATGTCCCAGACATGTCTTATACTGGCTTACGTCCCAAGGCTGATGCATGTCCAAGACATGTCTTACACTAGCACTGTCTCAATGCTGATGCCATGTCCTAGACATGGTCTTACACTGGCTCTCACAATGTGGCCGATACATGTCCCAGACATGTCTTACACTAGCTCAAACAAATGACCCAAGTGAAATGGCATGAATATTCGGTTTACTTCCTAAGGTCCCAACGGGAATTCTACTATCTCAATGATCATTACATATTCTCGATCTTGAAATCAAGCTATTCATGTCATATCTATTCAATGAAAATTTAAATATGGATAGTAGCAATGTAGTTATATTATTTACATACAACTTACCTCGGATTTCAAAATGTAATGACTATACAGTTTAGTCGATTTGATTGGCTTTCCCCCGGTCTTGGTTTAGATTTGACAATTCTTGATCTATATTAGCAAAATACACTTGTTTAGTCACTGATTACAATTAGGCAATTGAAAATTCACATTTTTGGTAAAATGACCATTTTGCCCCTAGACTTTGGCAAAATGACAATTTTACCCCATGCTCGAAAATCGACTTTTATCAAATTTCTTCACTTCTTAAGCTTAGCTGAACTCTTTTTACACTAATAGCAACCTAAAATTCCCACTATTTCACACACTTATCATTTATTTTGCAACTTATGCAAAATAGTGCCTTTAGATGTTTTCATGCTAACACCTTTTACAAAAGTTGTTTATAAGACAACCAAGACTCATTTTTGTAACGCCCTGATTTTTGGGATTTTTTCAGGTTTCTGCGATTTTTGGTAAATTTTGGAATTTTGGTGTTCTGAATATTGGAATTGTGTTCAAATGTGTTAGTAGGACTTTAGAAGGCCCAAGCCTAGGTTAAACATGGTAAAATATCAAGGTTGAATTTTAAGCGAATAGGAGACTAGGTTAAGTGGGCTTTAAAAAGAACTTCGTAAGTCATGAAACAAATAAGGCTTTGGTAAAGTGGCAAGGTGGCGCCACTAGATTCCTAAAAAAATGGCGCATGGGAAGGAATTGAAGGTCTAAGGTTCGAGTCGCAAGGTAGGCATGTAGTTACTTTTTAATTTTGGACATGTGCTGGGCACATGATCACTCAAGAGATATTCGGCAAGGGCCTTAGGGAGGTTGGGCCGATTACTTTAGTTGATATTAGGGTTAGGTTTTCTTCTTTTTCTATCTTGGAGGATTAGGGTTAGCCACCTGAAAGTTTTCATTCATCCATTCTGAGTTCTCACAAAAGTCGAAAATGCAAGTTCCTCTTTTTGATGCTGAATTCTCTCCCTCTCTTTTCCCCATTTTCTTTCTTCCCTTATGCTTCTTCTGTTAGTCAAAACCTTTTGATCACCCTACTCACCTTCTCTGTCGATCCCATCCTCCACAAAACCTCCATAGCCGATTGCCATAAAAGCCGAATCCCGAAACTCACTACTTGTCCCGATTTCTTCAAAGCCAAAATCCTTCGGTATTTTTGTTTCTCTTGATCAACATTCATCTTCTCTAAACCCTTGGTACCGGTCGACGGCATTATTCCAAGGTTATAGCCTCAAATCGTCATCTTCTTCACCACTTAAAAAGCCAAAATACCATAAGACTTAGGGGCTTATAGCCGAAACTTCAGATCTCCTGGACATTTAGAGGATAGATCTACATCAGATCTGTATAGAAATCAAAGAGGAATAAGTGGTAAGTGCTCATTACTTCAGACCTAGTCTTATTTCTTTCAAGTTAGAAAAAGCCGAAGTCCCTAAAGGTTAGGAAGGCTGTCAATTTGGGCTTGTAGCTCTAAGGGATGTTATAATTGTTTTATTTTGATAATAGTGTGATCTAGAGGCTACTGATCGAAGGCTTGGACAAGTGGAATGACTGGATCTAAACCTAGTCGCTAATTTCAGGAAAGGTAGGATCGCTAGTGCCTAAGGTGCTTTTGGCCGATTATGGTAAGGGGGTTAATACGTAGTTCATTTTTGATACTTAGATTAACGTGTTAGCAATCCAATTGTAGGCAGTTCTTGTGTGTGGATCTCATTAGCATATCATCCAAACAGGTGTGTATCTGCCACCCTTTCATAGTCTAGATCGGCAAAAGTCAAAAAGCCGAAATGCCGAAAAATCGGTATTTTGTGGACTTACGAGTGTGCGAATGCTCGTGAGGCAAATCGATTAACATTTTTGGTAAACTACAATGTTTAGACTGCAGAGTGCATGATTTCTGTGCCTTCGATATTTTTGGGCTTTATGGGCCAAAATTGGGATAATGGGGCAGCGGGCTCAATTCAGTAAGAACCCTCGATACGTATTTTTGTTAGTACGTGAAAGGTGGGAATATGCATGAAAACCTTTTAAAACTGATAAAATTACTGAAATACCTTTATAGGTGGACACTTTACAGATTTACCCCTAGGAGTAAAATTACTGATATACCCCTAGGGTTAAGGTTGACCTGAATACATGTTTGACTGCTATTATTTACTGCATGCCATGTTATTATTATTATCTGATGCATGGGACTGGGATATTGATGGAGGAAGTACTGAAAGTGGCTTGTCCACGTACTGGAGGCTTTGCCTCAACTTACTGATAACTGAGCAGCAATGCTACAACTGTGGAGTGTAGGGCTAGGTGGGTTGAGTTATTCCCCACATGGAGTGTAGGGCTGGTACGGATGGAGTGTAGCGGTTGGTTATAGGCTGGGTTGGGCTTGCATACACGAATATGTCTGATCTGTTCTGGAATGGGCCTCTGCGCCATATCTTGTTATCTGAAAATGGGGCTAAGGTCCGCTTTATTGTATTCGAAAAGGGCTTGACCCAATACCCACTGTTATCTGAATGGGCTTAGGCCCAATGGGCTTGAGCTGACTTGGGCTTTGGATGGGTTTTTCTTACACACTGAGTTTTCCAAACTCACCCCTTTCCCTTCCATCCTTGCAGGTGAGCTCTAGTTGGTGGACTTGGAGCTGGGCGGGATTCAGAGTGGCCACGAGGATTAATTTTTGTTTTTTTAAGTTTTGCAATTATTATTTTGATTATGTTGTTTCTGGTTTAAGTTGTAATAAGGCCGCTCTTCTTATTATTTTATTTATTTTGGGTTATTAAATTGTTTAGCTTTAGGGCGCATTTTATAAAAGTTTTCTATTTTCAAAATATCATGATAACCGAGCAAAGCTTCCGCAGTGTAAACGTTTTCAAAGGAAATGAATATTTTAAATAGACTTAACTTAATTAAATATTCATGGACTAGTAACAGGCATAAAGTGTGGCAATGGATGTGTGCATGTCTAGGATTGGATCCGTGAAAAGCTTGGTACTTAAGCAGTCCAACAGACTCACCTCCTCTTTTCTGGCTTCCTACCTAGTGCACAGCTTTCATTCACTTTAACTTAAAACAAAATATTCTTCAAACCCTAAGAAAGATTTTTGGATAAAACATAACTTCTTTAGTAACATTCCCCATGTGACATGCTGAATTCGACCGTAACGTCTGGGCCGGGTTTGGGGTGTTACATTTAGTGGTATCAGAGCTCGATTGCAATAACTCGGCTGTGAATCTGGTCCAAAAAGGTTTTCAAAACTTTGAGCCAAAAGAGGGTATTTTTGAAAAATCTGATTTTTGAAAACAAATTTTTTGTTGAAAGGAGATAATTTCCAAACCTGTTTTCTTTAAATCAAATGTGTGAGAAATGGATCTCAAAAAGGCTTAAATCTTTTGAGTTTGTCTGAAAACTGATAAGGTGGCACACTGAATCCCCGACACCAAGTCCGTAAGTATCTTTTTGTTTTATATACTGAACTGTACTGTAAATAGTACTGAGCCTTAGAGATGGTACTATAGATAATGTAGCATTAAGGCTACAAAACTGATACTATAGGGTAAACTAAGCCCTAGGGAACTGAGACAGTAGCTAAAACTGCGGTCGTGTGAGAACAACTCTGAAACTTTATCTGTTCATAAGATATTTTGTAATAAACAGTGGAAACAATAAACTAACGGCATAAAATTCGTAAACAGATAAATCGATATGAGTACGAGAGCTACTCGGGGAAGAGGTTGTGGTCGAGGCTGAGGTAGTACTCAAGCTGGATCATCGTCTTCTAAACACATACTAGCTGGAGTTGCACGACCACCACTGGTGGATGAAAATGGGCCGTATGATAGGGCCACGGGGGAAGACGCTCTGTCCCAAACCATGTTTTGGAAAGGGTGGCTGGAGCTAATGTCGGGCCCATGAATAGGGGGTCCATTTCTGAGCGACTCCGGGCCAACGGAGCGGAGGTTTTTAGGGGTATATCTGGAGTAGCCCCAAATGTGGCTAAGTACTGGCTAGAAGCCACAGAGCGTATTATGGATGACCTGGACTGCTCAGTGGAGCAGAAGTTAAAAGGGGCGGTGTCATTACTGCGGGACGAGGCATATCAGTGGCGGGTCACTGTGAGAGAGGGTACCCTAGCTGAGAGGGTAACTTGGAAGTTGTTCAAGCAATCCTTCAAGGCGAAATATGTCAGAGCTAGCTATGTAGATGCACGAAGAAAGGAATTCCTAAACCTGACCTAGGGTAGTAAGACCGTTGCTGAATATGAGGCAGAGTTTCTGCGATTGAGCCGGTACGCTAGTGGCATTGTCTCCACCAAATATGAGCGCAGTGTTCGTTTTGAGGATAGCCTCAGGGATGAGCTAAGGGTGCTCATAGCTCCGCAGAGAGCGCGATTTTGCTGCACTGGTGAAGAAGGATAAGATAGCTGAAGAGGTGAAGTAAGCCAAACGAAAGAATCGCGACGAGGATCGGCTGGTTCAGAGGGATCTTTGGACCACCGGTCCGCAAACTGAAATGTTAAGAGAGCTAGGACGGAGGAACCAGTTCGAGCGGTTCTGGTGAGCACGATTAGACCACAAGCTTGTGGAGATTGTGGTAGAATGCATCTGGGGGAATACTGGAAACGTTCTGGGGCTTGTCTTCATTGTGGATCAAAGGAACATAGGATCAAGGATTGTCCTAGGAGGCCAGCTCAGACTCAAGGGGCTGAACAAGGGGCTGTGCAACCTGTCCAACCAGCGCGAGGTGGACCACCACCGCCGAGAGGTCGTGGCCAAGGTCACGGTGGCAATGGCCGTGTACGTGGGGCACCTGGCAGGGGTACTGTTAATGTTGATACTCGTCAGCCAGCTTTGGTATATGCTGCTCGTCGTCGCGAGAAGGGTGACGCACCTAATGTTATAACTGGTACGTTTTTTATCTCTGGCGTACCTTATACTACTCTGATAGATGTGGGGTCAACTCATTCGTATGTTGCATGTGACATTTCTGAGGCATTGGGTGTTCACTTTGAGGAGACTGTGTGTGGGGTAACTGTGATAAGTTCTTTAGGTCACTCGGTTAAAGTAGAGAAACTCTTTAGGGAGGTGCCTTTAGAGACTCAAGGTAGGATTTTCTGCGGAGACTTGATGGAGTTACCGTTCGGAGAATTCGATTTGATCCTAGGGATGGATTGGTTGACCAAGCATAGGGCAACGCTGGATTGTGCAGCTAAAAGGATGGTGTTAAGGACTATTGAGGATGAAGAGGTAATGATTATTAGAGAACGAAGAGATTACTTGTCCAATGTAGTATCAACTTTGAGGGCTGAGAAACTGATACGTAAAGGATGCGAGGCATATTTGGCTTTTGTAAGCCAAGTTGAAACTAAGAATCAATCGTGGAGACCGTCGAATCGTTAGGAATTCGGGATGTTTTCCCAGAAGAGCTTCCTGGATTACCTCCGAATCGGAAAGTTGAGTTTGGAATCGATTTTCTGCCTAGAACAGCTCCAGTACCCATTGCACCCTATAGGATGGCAACGAAGGAGTTAGTGGAACTGAAAGCTCAAATCCAAGAGTTGTTGGATAGAGGCTTCATTAGACCTAGTGTGTCTCCATGGGGATCACCGGTCCTGTTTGTGAAGAAAAAGGATGGGACGATGCGCATGTGCATCGATTATCGCCAGTTGAACAAACTGACGATAAAGAACAAATACCCACTGCCAAGGATTGATGACTTATTTGACCAACTTAGTAGAGCTTCGGTATTTTCCAAGATTGACCTTCGATCTGGATACCATCAGCTAAGGGTAAAGGAAGTGGATATTCATAAGACAACATTCAGAACTCAATATGGTCATTACGAGTTCCTAGTTATGCCGTTTGGGTTGACGAACGCACCTGCCGCTTTCATGGATTTGATGAATCGGGTATTCCAACCTTATTTGGACCAATTCATGGTAGTTTTCATCGATGATATTCTGGTATATTCGGAAATTGAGGAGAAACATGAGGAGCATCTACGTATTGTGCTACAAGTGCTGAGAGAGAAGCAACTGTACGCGAAGTTTAGTAAGTGTGAATTCTGGTTGCGAGAAGTGGCTTTTCTAGGTCATGTGGTTTCTGCTGAAGGAATTAGAGTGGATCATTAGAAAATTGAGGCAGTTCTGGGATGGCAACCACCGAAGTCAGTATCAGAAATTCGGAGTTTTCTAGGTTTGGCAGGCTATTACAGAAGGTTCGCAGAGGGATTTTTTCTGATTGCTGCACCATTGACTAAACTGTTGAGGAAAAGGGTAGCATTTGTCTGGACTGAGAAACAGCAAAAAGCTTTTGACCATTTGAAAAAGGTATTGACTGAAGCACCAGTGTTGATTCAACTGGAGTTTAGAAAGGACTTCACTGTGTACAGCGATGCGTCACATATGGGGTTAGGATGTGTACTGATGCAAGAGGGTAAGGTGGTCGCTTATACTTCGCGATAGCTTAAGCCTCATGAAGTGAACTACCCTACGCACGATTTAGAGCTAGCAGCAGTGATCTTCGCGTTGAAAATCTAGAGACATTACTTATATGGAGAAAAGTGTATCATATACACAGACCATAAGAGCCTAAAGTATCTGTTGATTCAGAAGGAGTTAAACCTTAGGCAACAAAGATAGGTAGAGTTGCTTAAGGATTACGACTGTTCGATTGAGTACCACATAGGTAAGGCTAATGTGGTGGTTGATGCTTTGAGTCGAAGGGTTGTTACCGATTTGAGAGCATTGTTTGCATGTTTGAGTCTGTTCGACGATAGAAGTCTATTGGCAGAATTGCAAGTAAGGCCTACTTGGACTGAGCAGATTAAAGAAAAATAGTTGAAGGATGATTCGTTAGTTCTTCGGTTTCGGCAAGTTGAGAATAGTGAGAATGAAGATTTTAGACTGAACACTGACGGAGTTCTGTGCTTTCGTGGAAGAGTTTGTATTCCGAAAGACCCTGAATTGAGGCGGTTAATTTTAAAGGAGGCTCATGGTGGACCCTGTGCCATGCTTCCTGGAGGGAATAAGTTATATCGAGATCTACGAGAGGTGTATTGGTGGCCTGGATTGAAACAGGAGGTGACTGAATTTGTTGGGAAATGTCTGACGTGCCAGCAAGTTAAGGCCGAGCACCAATTGCCTTCTTGATTACTGCAACCGGTGAAAATTCCACTATGGAAGTGGGAGAGGGTAACTATGGACTTTGTGAGTGGGCTACCTTTGACACCCACCAAGAAAGATTTTGTGTGGGTTGTTGTGGATAGGTTAACAAAATCTGCACATTTCATACCAGTTAGTACTGATTACTCATTGCAAAAATTGGCCAAGTTGTATGTGGCAGAGATAGTGCGACTGCATGGAGTGCCAGTGTCGATTATTTCTAATCGAGACCCTAGGTTTACATCTCGGTTCTGGCAGAAGTTACAGGAGGCATTGGGCACACGATTGGATTTCAGTACTGCCTTTCACCCTCAGACAGATGGACAGTCGGAAAGGGTTATTCAAATTTTGGAGGATATGTTAAGAGGTTGTATCATCGATTTTCATGGTAGTTGGGAGGACTGCTTTCCATTGGTAGAGTTTGCGTACAACAACAGCTACCAAACAAGTATTCAGATGGCTCCATATGAGGCACTTTATGGGCGGAGATGTCGTACGCCTACGTGTTGGACAAAGCTGGGTGAACGACAAGTGCTTGGGCCGGAGTTATTGGCAGATACTGAAAGTAAGGTTAAGTTGATAAGAGATCGATTAAAGGAGGCATCTGATAGACAGAAGTCGTATGCGGATCTAAAGCGCAAAGAGATTGAGTTCGCTGTTGGGGATATGGTTTTCTTGAAGGTTTCACCTTGGAAGAAGATCTTGAGGTTCGGCAAGAAAGGCAAATTGAGTCCGCGATTTATAGGGCCTTATCAGTTTCTTACACGGGTAGGGCCAGTAGCGTATCAGTTAGAATTACTACCAGAGTTGGACAGAATCCATGACGTCTTTCATGTGTCTATGTTGAGACAATATCGATCGGATCCTTCACATGTCGTGCCAGTGGAGGAGATTGAAGTAAAGACTGATTTGACCTTTGAAGAAGAACCCGTACAAATTTTATATCGAGAGGTTAAAGTTTTAAGAAGGAAGTCGGTTCCATTAGTAAAAGTACTGTGGCATAATCATGGAAGGGAAGAGGCTACTTAGGAGTCAGAAGAGACTATGCGTCAACAATACCCTCAATTATTTAGATCAGGTAAATTTCGAGGCTGAAATTTCTTTAAGGGGGTAGAGTTGTAACGCCCTGATTTTCAGGATTTTTTCGGGTTTCTGTGATTTTTTGTAAATTTTGGAATTTTGGTGTTCTGAATATTGGAATTGTGTTTAAATGTGTTAGTAGGACTTTAGAAGGCCCAAGCCTAGGTTAAACATGGTAAAATATCAAGGTTGGATTTTAGCCGAATAAGAGACTGGGTTAAGTGGGCTTTAAGAAGAACTTCGTAAGTCATGACACAAATAATGCTTTGGTAAAGTGGCAAGGTGGCACCACTAGATTCCTAAAAAAATGGCGCATGGGAAGGAATTGAATGTCCAAGGTTCGAGTCGCAAGGTAGGCATGTAGTTACTTTTTAATTTTGGACATGTGCTGGGCACATGATCACTCAAGAGAATTTCGGCAAGGGCCTTAGGGAGGTTGGGCCGATTGCTTTAGTTGATATTAGGGTTAGGTTTTTTTCTTTTTCTGTCTTGGAGGATTAGGGTTAGCCACTTAAAAGTTTTCATTCATTCATTCTGAGTTCTCCAAAAAGCCAAAAACGCAAGTTCCTCTTCTTGATGCCGAATTCTCTCCCTCTCTTTTTCACCATTTTCTTTCTTCCCTTATGCTTCTTCTGTTAGCCGAAACCTTCTGATCAACCTACTCACCTTCTCTGTCGATCCCATCCTCCACAAAACCTCCACAGCCGATTGCCATAAAAGCAGAATCCCGAAACTCACTACTTGTGCCGATTTCTCCAAAGCCAAAATCCTTCAGTATTTTTGTTTCTCTTGATCAACATTCATCTTCTCTAAACCCTTGGTATCGGTCGGCAACATTATTCCAAGGTTATAGCCTCGAATTGTCATCTTCTTCACCACTTAAAAAGCCAAAATACCATAAGACTTAGGGGCTTATAGTCGAAACTTCAGATCTCCTGGATTCGGGTTCTGCCATCGTTTAGAGGGTAGATCTACATCAGATCTGCATAGAAATCAAAGAGGAATAAGTGGTAAGTGCTCATTACTTCAGATCTAGACTTATTTCTTTCAAGTTAGAAAAAGCCGAAGTCCCTAAAGGTTAGGGAGGCTGTCGATTTGGGCTTGTAGCTCTAAGGGATGTTATAATTGTTTTGTTTCGATAATAGTGTGATCTAGAGGCTGCTGATCAAAGTCTTGGACAAGTGGAACGACTGGATCTAAACCTAGTCGCTAATTTCGACAAAGGTAAGATCGTTAGTGCCTAAGGTGCTTTTGGCCGATTATGGTAAGGGGGTTAATACGTAGTTCATTTTTGATAGTTAGATTAACGTGTTAGTAATCCAATTGTAGGTAGTTCATGTGTGTGGATCTCCTCAGCATATAGTCCAAACAGGTGTGTAACTGACACCCTTTCATAGTCTAGATCGGCAAAAGCTGAAAAGCCAAAATGCTGAAAAATCGGTATTTTGTGGACTTACGAGTGTGCGAATGCTCGTGAGGTAAATCGATTAACATTTTTGGTAATCTACAATGTTTAGACTGTAGAGTGCATGATTTCTGTGCCTTCGATATTTTTGGGCTTTATGGGCCAAAATTGGGATAATGGGCTAACGGGCCCAATTCGGTAAGAACCCTCGGTAAGTGTTTCTGTTAGTACGTGAAAGGTGGGAATATGCATGAAAACCCTTTAAAACTGATAAAATTACTCAAATGCCTTTATAGGTGGACACTTTACAGATTTACACCTAGGAGTAAAATTACTGATATACCCTTAGGGTTAAGGTTGACCTGAATGCATGTTTGACTGCTATTATTTACTGCATGCCATGTTATTATTATTATCTGATGCATGGGACTGGGATATTGATGGAGGAAGTACTAAAAGTGGCTTGTCCACATACTAGAGGCTTTGCCTCAACTTACTAATAACTGAGCAGCAATGCTGCAATTGTGGAGTGTAGGGCTGGGTGGGTTGATTTATTCCCCACATGGAGTGTAGGGCTGGTACAGGTGGAGTGTAGCGGTTGGTTATAGGCTAGGTTGGGCTTGCATACACGAATATGTCTGATCTGTTCTGGAATGGGCCTCTGGGCCATACTGTTATCTGAAAATGGGGATAAAGTCTAGTTTATTGTATTCTGAAAAGGGCTTCGGCCCAATACCCACTGTTATCTGAATGGACTTAGGCCCAATGGGCTTGAGCTGACTTGGGCTTTGGATGGGTTTTCCTTACACACTGAGTTTTCCAAACTCACCCCTTTCCCTTCCATCCTTGCAGGTGAGCCTAGTTGGTGGACTTGGAGCTGGGCGGGATTCAGAGTGGCCACGAGGATTAATATTTGTTTTTTTAAGTTTCTCAATTATTATTTTTATTATTTTGTTTCTGGTTTAAGTTGTAATAAGGCCGCTCTTTTTATTATTTTATTTATTTTGGGTTATTAAATTGGTTAGTTTTAGGGCGCGTTTTATAAAAGTTTCCTATTTTTAGAATATCACAATAATCGAGCAAAGCTTCCGCAATGTAAACATTTTCAAAGGAAATGAATATTTTAAATAGACTTAACTTAATTAAATATTCGTGTACTAGAAACAGGCATAAAGTGTGGCAACAGATGTGTGCATGTCTAGGATTGGATCCGTGAAGAGCTTGGTACTTAAGCAGTCCAACAGACTCCTCTCCTCTTTTCTGGCTTCCTGCCTGGTGCACAGCTTCCGTTCACTTTAACTTAAAACAAAACATTCTTCAAACCTTAAGAAAGATTTTTGGATAAAACATAACTTCTTTAGTAACATTCCCCATGTGACACGCTGAATTCGGCCGTAACGTCTGGGCCGGGTTTGGGGTGTTACAATTTTCTTCCATAAAAACTCAGAAAATAACATAAATTATTTCATGGAAAAACCCTAAACTCTTGATCATTTTGCAAGATAGCACCCTTATTTGAAAACTCATGCTTCAAGGGTCTCAAAAGTACAAAAATATTTTAGAAAAGCCATTAGGATCACTTACTTCTGAGTGCTTCAAGTTGCTGAAAAATTTTGAAGCTTAAAACCCCAAAAATGGCTGATATTTTCAGCTAAGAAAAAATGGGAAATAGGGTGATATCATTTCCTTTTTCTATTTTCTATTTTAGTCAAAATTGGTCACCTAATCCCACCAAAAATTGAAATTTTTTATCACACATGTCTCCTATGGCCGGCCACCCTATTTCTAGTGGTCTAATTGCCCTTTAAAGGCCCCCAATTTAGGTTCTCTAGCTATTTAACACCTTTAGCTATCAACTTAGGACTTTTACACTTTATGCGATTTAGTCCTTTTTCACAATCGGGCTCACAAACGTCAAAATTAACTCACCAAATTTTTCATGTACTAATATAAACATGCTATGACTCCAAAATAATAATAAAATAATTTCTCCAACTTTGGATTTGTGGTCCCGAGACCATTATTCTGACTAGGCCATAAATCGGGCTGTTACACATATACCAACATATGCCAATTCAAGTCATATTAAATGACTAATTACATAACCAAAACATATGATTACTTACAAGCCAATTCATTTAGCCAAAGTTCATCAAAACATAAAGGCTACAGTAGCCAAAAAAGACCTATACATGCCATATAACAACAATACACAAAGTTCAAAAGTACCAAAACAATAGCTGGATAGTGTGATGAGATCTCCGACAACTTCTAATCCGAGCAAGCTTCGAAATCACTATAAAACATGGAAAAGTAAACAAAGTAAGCTATTAAGCATACTTAACTCGTATGGCTAAAACAAAACTTACCATTTAATCATAATTTAAGGAAATAAATATAGCATAATGTAATTTAATTTGAATCCCAAAAGCCTAACACATATTCAATCAAAAGGTTAGACATGAAGTCACAATTCTCATAGATTCAATGCTTATACAATTCATGAACATACTTGTACCAATACAGATCAATCTCATGTTCTATCATTAGTATACCTATTGAATCATTTGGAATAATGTTGGATACTCAGGAATGTCACACACTAAGTGCCAATACATGGTCGAAACCATCTCAATCTCAGATCTCATATAAATGCTCACCTTGAGCTATCACAGGGTCTGCTCACACAAGCTGACGGTCAAGACGTAGCTACATGGCGTTGCTCACACAAGCTAACGAGTAACCGCAACACATGCCAAAAACCTCAGCCACCAATAGAATATATGGACAGAACACAAAACACGGTAACCCCTAATGACATGTCATTTGTATCATAATCTATTCCTTAGGTTAAAATGGGATTAATAAATTACTGATAACTCATCGAGAATTTCTGTAGTATCGTATCATCACAATTATATCAATTTAGCATTTAAACATATATAGTTAAATGTTTATTAAACATATGAACTTACCTCGTATTAATACGGAGAAAATTGAGAAATCAATCTACTACTTTGTTTTTGTGACAGCCCAAAATTGACCCTAGTCTGGAAGTGGTTTCGAGACCACAAAATCGAGGCATAAAATAATTTAATATTCATTTTGATGCCTATGATATGTGTTAATTTGTGTGTGACATTTTTGATGATTTGATTTAGGGTCATAAATGTGAATTTCACTAAAAAGGACCTAGTAGTGAACTTTGAAAGTAGGATAGGGAAATGTGTGAGGACTAATTAAAGCATGCATGCAAAACAATGGTCTTGCATGTCAAATACCCCCCTTTTTATAAGTGGTGGCCGGCCATGACAAGGGAGGATGGGCAAAACATGTCATAGACTTGTTTTGTTGGTGCAATATGGGAGGAAAAATTAAACTAAGGTCAGGAATAAAGAATTGAAAAAAAAAAAAAGGGAGAGAAGGTGTAATCCCCCCCATTGCCGTGAGTTGAAGGAAAAGAAAGAAAAAAAAAATTTGTTCATCCTTTCTTTGAGCCAAAACTAGGAAGAAAATACAAAGAAGAAAAAGAAATGTGTGTGTTCATCCTTGAACATCTTTTGGCCGAAAATTGAAAGAAAAAGGGAAGAAGGGAGTGAAGCATTCGGCTATCCTAGGTCACTATTAAGGTAAGTTTGATGTTTTGCCATGAGATTCATGTATATTTTAGTAGTTAGCTTGAGTTCTAACTAGCCATGGTTCAAATCCTTACTATGTCATGGAGATGATATTCGGCTAAGGTGAGATTGTGTTGATATCATTTGCATGCTAAAAGTGAAGCTTTGAAATGGTGCATGTGATGGTGGATTAATGATTATTGAATATTCTTTTTAGCAATTTTGAGTGAGAGTTTGATAGATACTATGAGGTTAAACTTCATGACATTGTAAGCTTGTAAGTTGGATGATGAAATTCATGCTTTGTGAAGGTAAATGGTGTAGAAGGAGCATTCGGCCATAATGAAGATATATGAGATAATCATAATCAACCTTATGATTCGGCTCTTGCATGTATATATATATATGTTTGCACATGATGTATTGGTATGACATATATACTATCTCAAGGCATATAATTACATATGATGGTGTTTCGGTTATGAAGTAAATGATTGATGCGTATTGAGTTACAATATGGAATGCGTTAGTTAATAAAATGTATGCTGTTTTTGTGTGGTATTAAGTGTATAATTGGCCTCAACATGGACATGCATATTCGGCCACATGAGGGGAATTGGTGTGCATGCATTCGGTTAGAGGCAAGCCTATTGATGCCTATTCTTGGCTTAGAAAATTCGGCTAAGAGGAATATTAACTAATGTGTTGAGTTCGATTCATGATTTTGTACATATGTGACTTTGATGCCTAATGAGTATATATATTGGCTAAGTACCTTGAATTCCTCTTTCGATGCTCAAATGATTAAATCAATTTATTTGTTAAGTTAAGCTCAAGAGCAAAGGGAGCTAAATCCGATAAAGGGAAGGAAAAGGTAGTCGAGTAGCCGTCGAAATCGCTCGACCACGTCCAAGTAAGTCTTGAGTAATGACCCTACTTGAATTATATTGAAATGATTTGTCATATTATGGCGGACAGCGAATGTGCGAGGGACTAAGTTATAAAGTTAATTGAAATCATGCTCTTTGTGTGTGGCTATTGAGCCGAAATTGGAAAGGTTTGATAAATATTTTGTGTTTGAGCCTTAGTAACGAAAATGAAATATGGATGTGTCGTGATTATTGATATATGTATACATGAGCATTTGAATGATACCCGGGCTAAGTCCCGAAGGCATTTATGCTAGTGAATATATCCGGGCTAAGTCCCGAAGCCATTTATGCTAGTGATTATATCCGGGCTAAGACCCGAAGGCATTTGTGCAAGATACTAAATCCGGGTTAAGACCCGAAGGCAATTGTGCTTGTGGTTATATCCGGCTAAATTCTGAAGAAGCTCGGTTTGAAGGTGAGCGTTTTGGTGTGGTAATAAATTCAATTAATACGCTCGAAAAACCCATATGATAAGGTATGTTTACATGTGCATCGGAAAAGTCGATTCGTTTGAAATAGTGTTCGTTCGATCGACTAACGAACTTTCGGCTCTTAGATAGGTTGATACCTTGTGTGTGTATATGATTATGAGAATGTGTATTACTAAAGTGATTCATTTAGCTATGTGAATGTAATACTTTAGTCAAAGCTGATTTCATTACTTGAGACTTACTAAGCATTAAAATGCTTACCCCGTTGCTTTGGCTCTTTGTTTTATAGATTTTGCCCGTTAGCTATCAGATTCGGGATCATTGAAGTCGAAGTCATCCACACTATCAAAGCCCCCTTTTTGGTACAAATTTTGGTTGAACTTTGAAATGGCATGTATAGGACTACCCTTTTGTTGTAGGTCATCTACCTTTCGGTTTTGTGTAAACTTAGATAGCCATGCGAAAATGGCTTATATACGTTTTTAGCATAGTACTATAATCGTTTGTATGTTGATCATTATGAGGTATGGAATTGTTTTGAAACGATTAGCCGTTGGAATGGTTAATCATGATCACACTTTGTGCTATGTATGCAAAAAGGGCCAATTGAATCATGGAAATTATGAAATAGGTAAAGTCTACATTAAAGGCAGATGCTGTCAGCAGCAGTGGTGTGGATGTGAAAAATCACTAAAAATAGCACGAATGGAATAAATTGGTGAATAAATTATGTAAATGAACCTTGATGAATCTACTTTCATATGGAAAAAACGAAACAGTCATTTGAGTTGTATGTTAAGATATATTTAGGTTTTCGTGAGACAGGGCCAGAACAGTTTCTGGACCCTCTGTTCCGACTTTGGAAATTCATTTTAAATTAACCAGGGATAATTAGGAGTCATGCCATATATGTATAGATTCCTCTTTGAGTCTAGTTTCTATTGAAAGAAACGGCATCAGTATTGAAGTCCTGTACAGAGAGATATTGAAGTTGTAACGCGTGAAGGTCAGTGTAGTCGACCCTTGTCACATGGGAGACTTTAACTAATAAACTGTACTAATTGGCCTGACAAAAAATTCTAGAAAAAAATATGTAGATGGAAATTTGAGTCTAATTTCAGGGAAAAATTACGAAACTTATTTTTGAGCTTTGAAACTCAAGATATGATTTTTAAAGCGACAGTGATGCAGTAACCAGCTTGTCTGGAAATTTTTAAATGGACTGTGAAAATGATTAAGTCAAGTTTGTGTGCACCTTGTGTTCGACTCGTAGAACGGACTCTGCACGGGTGTTACAATTTTATTGGTATCAGAGCTACGGTTTAGTCGATTCTAGGACTACCGTAATGCGTTTGGGTCTAGCTATACATGCCATTTTATGTGATTATTTGATAGTGTGGTGATTTGACGCTTGAATTTGTGTTTATTTATAGTAATGGATCCCGATCCTAACCGAAGCGATAGTGATGATGTGGAGAGTGTGGCGCTGCTCCCACACAAGGGACAGCCATGACTCTCAACCTGTTGCTAGCAATCCGAATGATGAGGCTAGGCAAGCTTTCTATAGCGTGATGAATGATTGGTTCAACCAATACATTCGAACTAACACAATTGTTCCACAACCTCCATTCCCGCTAATACAACCCCGACCTACAATGCCTCCGAGAATCGACCAAATAAGGTCGAATAAGCCCCAGCTGATGTAATCGAAACAATGGGGCTACTGAATTTAAAGCTACGGATAGCGACGATGCCGAGCAAGTCGCATTTTGGTTGGACAACACTATCCGGCACTCGACGAGCTATCTTGTACACCGATGAATGCCTAAAGTGTACTATCTCCTTGCTACGTGATTCTACCTACTATTGGTGGAGCACTCGACTTCTGTTGCCCCGAGAGCAAGTAACTTGGGAGTTTTTCCAAACCGAGTTTGGAAAAAGTATATCACCGAGATTTGTTGATCAAAACGGAAGGAATTTCTTGAGCTTAAGCAAGGTTCTATGTCGCCATCGATTACGAGCGAAAATTTGTTAGACTTAGTAGATACGCCAGAATGTATTTCGTCCGAGGCTACCATGTGTAAACGCTTGAGGATGGGCTGAATGAAGATATAAAATGTTCATTGGCATTCTTGAAATACGAGAGTTCGTAGTACTTGTCGAGCGAGCTTGTAAAGTCAAGAGCTTAGAAAAGAAAAACAAAAGTTGATGTGGGAATCGGAGAGTTTCGTAAAAGATCCTCGGAAAGTCTCTTCTACAGCAAAGAAAGAAATTTCGTGATGATGTGGGCGGTCTAGAGGCACTTCGGCCTTTTTAGACGAGATCGTGATCGACCCCTATGGGTACACGAGGCACTTTGCGCCAAGTGTTGGGAATGAACGCCGAGACGTAACGGCGTCGATTGTGGCAAATGGCATTCGAAGTTGTAGATTCCGTGACCGCTCCTGTTACAAGTGCGGATCGCTTGACCACTTCATTAAAGATTGCCCGAGGTTGTCTGAACAGAATGTAGATCAGAGTGGGAAACCGGGTGCTACCACTACTCGAGGGAGACCATCTAGAAATACGGGCAATGCTAGTGGTGGTCAGAGAGGATCTAGAGATGCTACAACCAGATCCGAGGCTCGTGCTCCTGCTAGGGCTTATGCTATACGCGCACGTGAGGATGCTTCCTTGCTAGATGTTATTACCGGTACTTTCACTCTCTTTGATACTAATGTGATTGCTTTGATTGACCCTGGTTCTACTCACTCTTATATATGCGAAACCTTAGCATCCAGTAATACTTTACCTATTGAGTCTACTGAGTTCGTAATTCGGGTGTCAAATCCCTTGGGTCGTTACGTGCTTGTCGACAAAGTGTGCAAGAAATGCCCCCTAGTAATTTGAGGTTCCTGTTTTCCGACGGACTTGATGCTTTTGCCGTTCGATGAATTTGATGTTATTCTTGGTTTGGTTGGTTGACCGTGCATGATGCGGTTGTGAATTGCAAAAGCAAGACTATTGATTTGAGGTGTGCAAATAACGAAATGATCCGAGTTGAGTCTACGGACTTGAAGGGGTTGCCAGCTGTAATATCATCAATGTTGGCCCAGAAATATGTAAGAAAAGGGTGCGAAGCATACCTTGCATATGTACTTGATGATAAGGAGTTAGAAATAAAACCGAATCTGTGCGGTGGTTTGTGAATACCGGATGTTTTTCCCAAGAATTACCGGGTTTGCCACCGCCGGAGATAGAGTTTGGTATTGAGCTTGTACCGGACCACACCGATTTCGATAGCTCCGTGTCGTATGGCACCAACGGAATTAAAGGAGTTGAAAGCTCGGTTGCAAGAGTTGGTGGATAGAGGTTTTGCTCGCCGAGTTTTTCACCTTGGGGTGCACCAGTGTTGTTTGTGAAAAGAAGGACGGAACCATGAGGTTGTGCATCGACTATCGTCGACTTAACAAAGTGACAATAAAGAACAAATATCCATTACCGCACAGACGATGATTTGTTCGATCAACTCAAGGAGCCTCGGTGTTCTCAAAATAGATTTGAGATCGGGCTATTATCGCCATGAATCTGAGATTCGACATACCCAAAACCGCCTTGAATCGAGATATGGTCACTACGAGTTCTTAGTGATGCTGTTTGGGCTCACTAATGCCCTGCGGTATTTATGGATTTGATGAATCGGATCTTCGACCGTATTTGGATCGGTTCAGTAGTTGTGTTCATTGACGACATCTTGGTCTATTCAAGAGATGAGACCAACATGCGAGCACCCGAGATTAGTGTTGCAAATTTTACGGATAAGCGCTTATATGCTAAGTTCGCAAGTGTGAGTTCGGTTAAGAGAGGTTAGCTTCTTGGGTCATGTGGTATCTCATCGGGTATTCGAGTCGACCCGAGTAAAATTTCAGCCATACTTAACTGGAAGCCTCGAGAAATATTACCGAGGTTCGAGCTTTTGGGACTTTCCTACATTACCGACGGTTTGTAAAGGATTCTCGATGATAGCCACACCCATGACGAAACCGCTTCGTAAAGATGTCAAGTTCGAATGGACGGAAAAGTGTCGAAAAGTTTCGATCAATTGAAAACTCATTTGACTAAGCTCCAGATTAGTGCAGCCCGAATCGGCAAAGAGTTTGTCATCTATAGTGACGGCTCCCTACTTGGGTTGGGTTGCGATATTGATGCAAGAAGGTCGAGTTGTGGCCTATCGTCGAGACAATTAAAGCCACATGAGAAAAATTATCCGACCCATGATCTCGAATTGGCGCCATCGTATTCGCCTTAAAGATATGGCGACATTACTTATTTGGTGAGAAGTGCCATGTGTATTCGGATCACAAAAGTCTCAAATATTTGATGACTCAAAGAGACTTAAATCTGCGACAAAGACGTTGGCTTGAGTTGTTAAAAGATTATGAGCTTGTCATTGATTATCACTCGGGAAAGGCTAATGTGGTTGCGGACGCCTTAAGCCGGAAATCACTTTTTGCTTTACGAGCGATGAATGTACACTTGTCTATTCTACCCGACAATGTGTTAGTAGCCGAATTAAAGGCCAAACCATCATTGATTCATCAAATTCGCGAAGCTCAGAAAGTCGACGATAAGTTGGTTGCAAGACGGGCTGAATGTGTTCCGAATGTGGAATCAGAGTTTCAAGTTGATGATGACGATTGTTTGAGGTTCAGAAATCGTTTGTGTATTCCAAGAAATTCAGAACTTATTTCGATAATTTTGAACGAAGCCCATTGTAGCCGAATGGCAATCCACCCGGGAAGTACGAAGATGTACAACGATTTGAAACGTCGATTTTGGTGGCATGGTATGAAACGAGACATCTCCGACTTTGTTTCGAGATGTTTAATATGTCAACAAGTGAAAGCGAACATCAAGTGCCTTTAGGATTACTTCAAATTTGCCATTTATACCCGAGTGGAAATGGGATCGAGTCACAATGGACTTTGTGTCCGGACACCATTGTCGCAAGTAAAAGAATGCGATTTGGGTTGTTGTTGATAGATCGACTAAGTCGGCTCACTTTATCCCCGTCGCATTTTACTCTTCATTGGATAAACTTGCTGAATTGTATGTTTCTCGATTGTGAGATTACACGGGGTACCTATTTCTATTGTATCGGATAGAGATCTGAGATTCACCTTGCGATTTTGGAAGAAATTGCAAGAAGCCTTGGGCACCAAGTTGCATTTTAGCACCGCTTTTCACCCCCAAATCGATGGTCAATCCGAGCGGATAATTCAGATACTTGAGGATATGTTGAGATGTTGCATCCTCGAGTTCAGTGGTTCATGGGAACGGTATTTACCTTTGATTGAATTCGCTTACAATAATAGTTTTCAATCAAGTATTAAGATGGCACCTTACGAGGCTTTGTACGGTCGTAAATGCCGTACACCATTGTTTTGGACCGAGCTCGGTGAAAGTAAAATTTTCGGAGTTGATTTGATTAAAGATGTGAATGAAAAGTAAAAGTAATCCGTGAAAATCAAGATAGCCTCCGATCGTCGTAAGTCTTACGCGATCTCAAACGAAAAGACATTGAGTATCGTGGGAGATAAAGTGTTTCTAAAGTTTCACCTTGGAAAAGATACTCGATTTGGGCGTAAGGGCAAATTGAGTCCGAGGTTCATCGGGCCATATGAGATATCCGAACGAAGTCGGTCCAGCTTATGCCTTGTTTGATTTTGCCCCCTGAACTTGAAAGGATTCACGATGTCTTTCATGTTTCGATGCTTCGACGCTATAGATCTGATCCGTCGCACGTAATTAGTCCATCAGAGGTTAAAATTCAAGCCGATATGAGTTATGAAGAAGAATCGATTCGTATCCTAGCTCGTGAAGTGAAGGAGTTGCGAAACAAAAGGGTTTCGTTAGTAAAAGTTTTATGGCTCAAACACGGGATGGAAGAAGCTACTTGGGAAACCGAGAACTCTATGAAAGAGCGTTACCCAAACCTATTTACCGGTAAGATTTTCGGGGACGAAAATTTCTTAAGTGGGGGAGAGTTGTGACAGCCCAAAATTGACCCTAGTCTAGAAGTGGTTTCGGGACCACAAAACCGAGGCATAAAATAATTTAATATTCATTTTGATGCCTATGATATGTGTTAATTTGTGTGTGACATTTTTGATGATTTGATTTAGGGTCATAAATGTGAATTTCACTAAAAAGGACCTAGTAGTGAACTTTGAAAGTAGGATAGGGAAATGTGTGAGGACTAATTAAAGCATGCATGCAAAACAATGGTCTTGCATGTCAAATACCCCCCTTTTTATAAGTGGTGGCCGGCCATGACAAGGGAGGATGGGCAAAACATGTCATAGACATGTTTTGTTGGTGCAATATGGGAGGAAAAATTAAACTAAGGTGAGGAATAAAGAATTGAAAAAAAAAGGAGAGAAGGTGTAATCCCCATTGCCGTGAGTTGAAGGAAAAGAAAGAAAAAAAAAATTTGTTCATCCTTTCTTTGAGCCAAAACTAGGAAGAAAATACAAAGAAGACAAAGAAATGTGTGTGTTCATCCTTGAACATCTTTTGGCCGAAAATTGAAGGAAAAAGGGAAGAAAGGAGTGAAGCATTCGGCTATCCTAGGTCACTATTAAGGTAAGTTTGATGTTTTGCCATGAGATTCATGTATATTTTAGTAGTTAGCTTGAGTTCTAACTAGCCATGGTTCAAATCCTTACTATGTCATGGAGATGATATTCGCTAAGGTGAGATTGTGTTGATATCATTTGCATGCTAAAAGTGAAGCTTTGAAATGGTGCATGTGATGGTGGATTAATGATTATTGAATATTCTTTTAGCAATTTTGAGTGAGAGTTTGATAGATACTATGAGGTTAAACTTCATGACATTGTAAGCTTGTAAGTTGGATGATGAAATTCATGCTTTGTGAAGGTAAATGGTGTAGAAGGAGCATTCGCCATAATAAAGATATATGAGATAGTCATAATCAGCCTTATGATTCGGCTCTTGCATGTATATATATATATATATGTTTGCACATGATGTATTGGTATGACATATATACTATCTCAAGGCATATAATTACATATGATGGTGTTTCGGTTATGAAGTAAATGATTGATGCGTATTGAGTTACAATATGGAATGCGTTAGTTAGTAAAATGTATGCTGTTTTTGTGTGGTATTAAGTGTATAATTGGCCTCAACATGGACATGCATATTCGGCCACATGAGGGAATTGGTGTGCATGCATTCAGTTAGAGGCAAGCATATTGATGCCTATTCTTGGCTTAGAAAATTCGGCTAAGAGGAATATTAACTAATGTGTTGAGTTTGATTCATGATTTTGTACATATGTGACTTTGATGCCTAATGAGTATATATATTGGCTAAGTACCTTGAATTCCTCTTCGATGCTCAAATGATTAAATCAATTTATTTGTTAAGTTAAGCTCAAGAGCAAAGGGAAGCTAAATCCGATAAAGGGAAGGAAAAGGTAGTCGAGTAGTCATTAAAATCGCTTCGACCACGTCCAAGTAAGTCTTCGAGTAATGACCCTACTTGAATTATATTGAAATGATTTGTCATATTATGGCGGACAGCCGAATGTGCGAGGGACTAAGTTATAAAGTTAATTGAAATCATGTTTTGTGTGTGGCTATTGAGCCAAATTGGAAAGGTTTGATAAATATTTTGTGTTTGAGCCTTAGTAACGAAAATGAAATACGGATGTGTCGTGATTATTGATATATGTATACATGAGCATTTGAATGATACCCGGCTAAGTCCCAAGGCATTTATGCTAGTGAATATATCCGGCTAAGTCCCAAGCCATTTATGCTAGTGATTATATCCTGCTAAGACCAAGGCATTTGTGCAAGATACCAAATCCGGGTTAAGACCCGAAGGCAATTGTGCTTGTGGTTATATCCGGCTAAATTCTGAAGAAGCTCGGTTTGAAGGTGAGCGTTTTGGTGCGGTAATAAATTCAATTAATACGCTCGAAAAACCCATATGATAAGGTATGTTTACATGTGCATCGGAAAAGTCGATTTGTTTGAAATAGTGTTCGCTCGATCGACTAACTAACTTTCGCTCCTAGATAGGTTGATACCTTGTGTGTGTATATGATTATGAGAATGTGTATTACTAAAGTGATTCATTTAGCTATGTGAATGTAATACTTTAGTCAAAGCTGATTTCATTACTTGAGACTTACTAAGCATTAAAATGCTTACCCGCTGCTTTGGCTCTTTGTTTTATAGATTTTGCCCGTTAGCTATCGGATTCGGGATCATTGAAGTTGAAGTCATCCACACTATCAAAGCCCCCTTTTTGGTACAAATTTTGGTTGAACTTTGAAATGGCATGTATAGGACTACCCTTTTGTTGTAGGTCATCTACCTTTCGGTTTTGTGTAAACTTAGATAGCCATGCGAAAATGGCTTATATAATGCTTTTAGCATAGTACTATAATCGCTTGTATGTTGATCATTATGAGGTATGGAATTGTTTTGAAACGATTAGCCATTGAATGGTTAATCATGATCACACTTTGTGCTATGTATGCAAAAAGGGCCAATTGAATCATGGAAATTATGAAATAGGTAAAGTCTACCTTAAAGGCGATGTCACAAGAAGAAGGGTGTGGATGTGAAAAATCACTAAAAATAGCACGAATGGAATAAATTATGTAAATGAACCTTGATGAATCTACTTTCATATGGAAGAAACGAAACGGTCATATGAGTTGTATGTTAAGAGATATTTAGGTTTTCGTGAGACAGGCCGAACGGTTTCGGACCCCTGTTCCGACTTTGGAAATTCATTGTAAATTAACCAGGATAATTAGGAGTCATGCCATATATTTATAGATTCCTCTTTGAGTCTAGTTTCTATAGAAATAAACGGCATCAGTATTGAAGTCCTGTACAGAGAGATATTCAAGTTATAACGCGCGAAGGTCAGTGTAGTCGACCCTTGTCACTTGGGAGAATTTAACTAATAAACTGTACTAATTGGCCCGACCAAAAATTCTAGAAAAAAATATGTAGATGCAAATGTGAGTCTAATTTCAGGGAAAATTACGAAACTGATTTTCGATCTTTGAAACTCAAGATATGATTTTTAAAGCGACAAGGACGCAAAGAATCAACTTGTCTCGAAATTTTAAATGGATCGTGAAAATGATTAAGTCAAGTTTGTGTGCACCTTGTGTTCGACTCCGAATTGGACTCTGCACGGGTGTTATAGTTTTTCCCTCGATCTAATTCTGAACGTTACTTTTATTGATCTATATAATCAAATTTAACTTTTTTAAATATCATTCTATTCAATTTAATCCTAAATTCATATTATAACAAAATTACTATTTTCCCCTAAACTTTTGACTTCTTTACAATTTAGTCCCTAGCTCGTAAAAAATGCAAATTCATGCAATTGATTCCACACCTATGCTAGCCAAATTTCACCTATACTCATAGCAGCCCACACATTTCATTATTTCATACTTTACCACACAATTTATCACATTTCTCAATTTAATCCCTAATTTGCAATTTCATTCAAAATCACTTAACAAATTGTTGTTTACCTAACAACAACCATTCATTATCTACCATTAAACTTCAAAACAAATACACATTCAACAATGGTGAAACCCTAATACTTTAACAGTTTTGCAAATTAGACCCTGGGCTAGCTAGCTTAAGCTACAACGACTCCAAAAACATAAAAATTATTAAAAACGGATCAAAATTCACTCACCAATTTAGCTTGTAAGCTTGGCCCAACCTAGCATGCATCCATGGAGATTTTTTCTTCTTAATTTCGGTGGTGAAAAAGAGAAAATGATGATATTTTTATGTTATTCATTATTTTACTTAAGTTATTTACTAATTTACTATATTAACCTTAACTATTAACCTTTGAAAACACATATATCATGCCCATGTAAGTCCACTCACTTTATGGATGGTTTAATTACAACATAAGGACCTCCACTTTAAAGTTCCATAGCTATTAGACACCTTTAGCTATTAGAACACCAGTTTTGTACTTTACGTGATTTAGTCCTTATCGAATTGAGCATGCAAACGATAAAATTTCTTAACGAAATTTTTATACAATCATACTATCATGTTGTAGACATTAAAATATTAATAAAATAAATATTTCTACTTTAAATTTTGGTTCTAAAACCACTGTTCCGTTTTCACTGAAAACAAGCTGCTATATATGCAAATTCAACCAACCATAAAAATGTAACAGCCCGATTTTAGCTAAATCTGAACAGTGGTTTTGAAACCACAAATGTAACACCCCTAACCCGTATCGAAACATTTACAGATTAATCAAAACATTACTATTCACTTTCTGAGATCATATATATAACGACCTTTATTTGGGCCCTCGAAGCCCAACATTAACATTAAAATCAAGTCGAAACCTAATCAATTTCTCATAAAAATTTTGGCTTAATTTTTTTAAAAATTTTACTTGTGAACAGTACCCACATGCCCGTGTGATTAGGCCGTGTGGATTCCACACGCTCGTGTGGCTTGGGACACGCCCATGTCCCTTGTCCGAGGAGCTTTCTGTTTATGACATCATCATCAATTTAGGGGCACACGGCCACATCGCATGCCCATGTCCTAAAGTCGTGTTCCATACACAGCTAAGTCACACGGTCGTGTCTTTGCCTATGTGGTCAATACCTAAGTTATTTTCCAAGCCTTGGTTAACCTTAATCTCTCACACTCTCATACAAAATCAAAAGCATATAACATGGTATTCATTTAATGATTAAACATTCTCAATTAAACTACAAACATAGTATTTGTATGTTATCATATATGTATCTCTCATACTCATTTTACCTTGTCTATTATGGTACCACTTATACTTTTATACCATGATTATCATCTTACCAAATATTTTCAGCTTAATCATCAAGCATTCATATTTAAAGCTAGATCATATCTTTATAAAATACCACATTTCAGATGCGCAGAATAAAATACTTGCCTGAGACATTTCAATCCAACTTCATACCCAACAAGCATCATATTGAAACTAGTTATATATATACATGTCATGATATGTATCATTCTCATACTATTTTATTATAAACATATATCATTTATTTTCCTCCTCCTCCTCTCCATTCCACATCCTTAATGTATATAACATTCTTGTAAGTACTATTTCACAATTTACTTATTAATGCTCACATCAAGCTGTTCACAAGAGTCATAGTCACTCAATTATTTATAATTCGAGCTACAGAGCTTCAAATTAAGATCTGTAAATTTTCTATAAAACTATACTTACATATCATTCCAGCATAAAATTTTCAGAATTTTTAGCTTAGCCAATTAGTACAGTTTATTCATTTAAGTTTCCCCTATTTCACTATCTGACAGTTCTGACCTCTCTTAACTAAACATTAATTATATCATAGTACAGAACTTGGATAATGTTCCCGTTGATTTCTATTGAAAATAAGACTCATTAAGGATTCTAAGCATATAAATTTGAGCCTCAAATAAATTTTCTCCAATTTTTTGTGATTTTCCAAAGTCAAAATAGGGGGACCCAAATTCATTCTGGCCTTGTCTAACAAAATTCATTATATCTCATAATTTACAATTCAATTGCTTACACCGTTTCTTCTATAAGAAACTAGACTCAATAAGCTTTAATTAAATATTTTTTTCATCCTCTAATTCAATTTTTACAATTTATGGTGATTTTTCAAAGTTAACCTACTGTTACTGTCCAAAACTGTTTTAGTTCAAGATGTTTATTACCATTCTTCCTCTAAATTTCACAGGTCATACAATTCAGTCCTTGCTCAATTAGCCCATCTATTAAGCTAATTTTTCTCAATTAACATTTTATTCCATCATTCTAAACTATTTCACAACCTTTGAAAATCATAATTTTAACACTAAACCTTAATTCACAACTTTTTCACAATTAGGTCCTAAAATCAATTTCTATTGAAATTACTTCATACAATCATCAGACAACAAAATCAAAGCTTGAAATTCATTTTATTTCATCATAAACAGCCAACACTTATCAATGGTAGCTTTCAATTTTGTCCATAAGATCAAAAACTAATGAATTAAACACTTGGACCTAATTGTAAAAGTCACAAAAACATAAAAATCTCAAAGAAAAGGGCAAGAATTGAACTCACATATGTCAAAATATGAAAAACCAGCAACTTTCAGACCTCCCATGGCGTTTTTGCTGAAGAAAAATGACGATATCTCTAGATTTTTCAATTTTGTCTTGTTTTATATGTTTAATTTGAAAAATTTCCCATTTTGCCCTTTGTTTCTCCTTGTCTTTTTGCTGATTTTCTTGCCCAACCGTCTAGCCCATACAATTTGGGTCCAATTCCTTTTAAATCCCTCCTTTTTAATCACTTATACTATTTAATCACAATTTAACAAATTTTGCACTATTTTTAATTTAGTCCTTTTTAATTAATTGACTAACCAAACCTTAAAATTTTCTAATGAAACTTTAATACTAAGTTAATAACACTCCATAAATATTTATAAAAATATTTATGGCTCGATTTATGAATCTGAGGTCTTGATACCTCGTTTTCAACCCAATTTACTTGATTAATTCTTTTAAAATCGCAAAATTCACTAATTAAAAAAAATTCTTTTAAGTTTGCACTTGGCCCATAATTATTATTTATTAAAATTTCTAAACTTACTCATCGAATTTAGTGATCTCGAATCACTGTTTCCGACACCACTGAAAATTTGGCTGTTACAACAAATCTGATGTTGGAAAATTATTTTAATATTATTTTTGGTGTTTTCAGCATGATGGCATGTATGGGTGAAAGATTCGTGAGCTAATTTTATCGTTTAATTGCTCAATTTGAGAAAAATGACTAAATCGCGTAAAATGCAAAAGTTGTATTCTACTTGTTAAAGGTTTCAAATAGCTTTGGCATTTCAATATGATTACCTTAAATTGTAATTAGACCATTTTAAATGTTAGTGGACTTTTATGGACATGTATTAAGGTATTTTGATAGTTATTTACTAAGGTTAAAAAGGTAAATTAGTTAATTAAGTTATAATTAAATTAAAAAAAAAGCTAAAAATTCATCTTCATTCATCTTTGGCAACCAAAAATTAGAAAACAAAGATAGGGTTTGAAGCTTTTGAATTTCGGCACACTTCTAGCTTGATTAAATTACAGTTTTAGCTTTGTTTCTGATGATTTCTTTGTTTTTGTAATCGTTGCAGCTCAATCTAGCTAGCTCGTACCTTTAATTTCAAAAATACTAAAGATTTTGAGAGTTTCCATTGTTGAATCTATGTGTTCTTTGATGTTTAATGTTGAAATATGAAAGCTTGATGGTAGTTTTACATGTTTTGTTAAGTGATTTTTGACACAAATGTCAAAAAGGGATTAAATTGTGAAATATGCAAATTGAGTGGTTGATAGGTGAAATAAATGAAAGTTTTGGGCTGCTAGGGGCACTATGGTAATTTGGCCAAGCATGGATTTTATTGAAAATATGTGAATTTTGTGTAATTATGAAATAGGGACTAAATTGTTAAAAGTGTAAAAGTTTAAGGGCTAAAGTGCAAATAGGCCTAAATGTATGTTTTGGACTAAATTGAATGAGTGTTTGATTAAAGAAGTTAATTTTGAATATATTTAGATCAAAAAAAGAGGAATCCAGAATTAGATCGGGGGAAAGGCTATATTATCGAGTAATTGACTTATTTCACTGTTTTCATACTCGAGGTAAGTTCGTATGCAGTAATTTCATTATAAAAGTATGCTAAAAGCTTTGATAATGCATAAACTGTGATTATGAGATTATGGATTATGTTTGAATTGTAAAACGACTCTACGAATGCATTCGATGATAGAAACGGAAAGTGTGAAGTCTCGGTTGAACTTTAGGAGTGGATTTGGATACTAGTGTCTTGTTATTAGTTGATAAGTTGAGTTGGCTTTGGGCCATGATATTAGCACTTCAGGTGCGAGTTATACCGATTTGGCTTCGGGCCATGCATATCAGATGATTTGGCTTCGGGCCATGATAATTGTTTTTCGGATAAGTTACCTTGATTTGGCTACGGGCCATGGTATAGGTACTTACCGTATGAGACTATTGAGTATCCAATTTCTATTCCGAATGGTTCAACGGGTAAACGAATGGTATGGTTGACAAAGAGGTTAGTACGAGGCGATACAGTATGTACAAAACCTATTCGAGTATTAAATAGAGAAAGTTCAATGAGATGGTATTTAATCATGTTTTAAGACATGAGAAAGGTTTGTAGTTAATGTGAAATTGGTTGATTTACATTTATTTGATGAATTAAGTTATTTACATACGAGTTTACTAAGCTATGAAGCTTACTTCGTGTTATTTTTCTATGTTTTATAGTGAATCAAGGCTAGCTCAGATCCGAAAGTCGTCGAGAACATCCTCGCACTATCAAACATCAATTTGGTACTTTTGAGTTGTGTATATATGGTATATGGCATGTATAGGCTAGATGTGGTAGTTTAGTCGTGTTTATAGCCATGAGAGTTGGCTGGTAAATGATATTAATGTTTATGTGTGTTTGGCCATTAGAAATGTCTTGTAAATGTAAATGTTTGTTTTGTATATATAGCCATGAAAGATTACTTACTTTAGCACATTTGGTATGAATATGGTTAAATGACTTATGAAGTATAAATGCTTGAGAAATGCTTTGATGAAGTATGATTTTATAAGTTGTGTTGATAAAGTATTTGATTAGGTAAATGGCATTGAGTTGAATATTGAAATTGGTTGAAATGGATATTGTATGAATGGTACATTTGGTTGATGTTTTGGCTGCCTAATTGTATGATAAAATGGAACCATTTTGATTGTTTAGGTGTGCATGAATAAGGGTGGTAAATTGGCCTTGCAAATGGTCTATTTTTGTCCACACAGGCAGAGACACGGGCGTGTGTCTCAGCCATGTGTGACACACGATCATGTTACACGACTGTGTGTCCCCTGGTGTTGAAATTGAATTCAAGTCAGTATACCCCCTAATTGGCACACGGCATAGCACATGGGCGTGTGTAGCCACTTTGAAGGGTACACGGGCTAGACACATGTTGTGTAGTTGACCGTGTGACCCAAGTCAGTATGTATGCCCTGTCTTCACATGGCCTAAGACATGGGCGTGTCTGGAGCAGTGTGAGGCACACGGCCTGTTCACACGAGCGTGTGACCCCTATATGTTTAAAATTTTACTAAGTTTTCAAATTTTTTGTATGATATCAGTTAGTCCTGAACCACTTCTAAAGCATGTGTAAGGCCTTGTAGGCCTTATAAGGGACAATATGATTGTATTGAATGAGTTATGAAAATGAATGTTTTATGGTTGATAAATGTATGCTATACGTTGTGCATTGATCGGTAATACCTATTAACCCTACTCCTACAATGGATACGGGTTAGGGGTGTTACAAAAAATCTCTCCCAGATACCTTAGAACTCTAAAACACAACATCAAAAAATATCTTCGAGTATCTGAATTACTCGCTCGGGCTGACCATCGGTCTGTGGATGGAATGATGTGCTAAAATTTAATCGAGTGCCTAGAGCTTCATGTAACTTGCACTAGAATTGAGACATAAATCACAGATCTTTATAAAATATAATAGAAACTGGCACCCCATGCAATCTGACAATCTCAACAACATATAACTCTACCAATCTCTCGAGTGAATAATTTGTACACACTGGAATGAAATGTACAGAGTTTGTCAATCGATCTATAATGACCCACACAGCATCTTTTTTCTCAGAGATAGAGAAATTTTAACACGACTCTAATATAGTCCCGTAAACATTAAAATAATAATAAAATAAATATTTACTCATCAGATTTGTTGTCCCGAAACACTATTATAATTTTACCAAAAACGGGTTGTTACATAACCTAAGGTTTCAAGCTTGAATGGTGCTTTCATTTATCTATTCTAGAATAACCTACTGAAGCTGATGAGCGACTATGAAATTCTTTTGACTTCTTCGATGGAGATAAGAATGATTTTTCCATATGTCGTTTTCCCGAATCACAAGCCTCGAAATCTTCTTTTCTTTTTGCCTTGCTAAGTTCCCCGGCTTTTTGAACTCTATCAAATAAAACTACAAATTCTTTTAACTCAAGAATCCTGACTAACAACTTAATATCTTCATTTAGACAGTCTTCAAACAGTGTACACATGACAGCCTTAGTTGGTATACACTCTCGAGCATATTTGTTGAGTCGTACAAATTCTCTCTCATACTCGGCCATTATCATTCGACCCTGCTTCCTATCGAGGAACATTTAACTTAAATATTTCTTTTTGAACTCTGTTTAGAATACTTCCCAAGTTACACGATTCCTTGCTACTACCGCAATCAAAGTGTTCCACCACTGATAAGCTAAATCTTTCAATAAATAAATAGCACATTTCAAGCATTCAATCAATATACAAGACAATTCATCGAAAACCCTAATTGTGTTTTCTAACTAGAACTCGACTCTCTCTTGATCATCTTTAGCTGAACCACAAAATTTTTCAGCCCCATATTTACAGATTTTATCAATTGAAGGCTTGCTTATATGTATTTGTTCCATACCCTGAGGAATAAAGGGAATCGGTTGGGGTATGGGTGGGGGTGGAGGTTGTTGAGCCAACGGGTTCATTCTTACCAACTCAATAAACTATTCAGACATCATCTGGAAGAAGGCTTCTTTAGCCTTGCTTCTTTGACCCAAAATTACGGGCCTACTACTAGTCAAAGCTTCCCCATAAACGGAGGCTTGCGCATTACTTTTGCCCTAATTGGAATTGACTCAATTGGATGACATTTTATCTATAGAAAAACATAGTTCAATTTGGGTCAGGAGTTATCATACTATCATAGGTTATATAATGGCATGTATTTTTAGACTCCATACATGCTACGTTCAGTCCGAGAACTAACTAAACTATAGCTCTAAACCACTAAATGTAACACTTCTAACCCGTATCCATCGCTGAAATAGAGTTACGATGTATTACCATACAATTGGAAACATTTAAAATTAACTTCATTCAATAACATAAACAAATCATAAACCAATTATATACATAAATTTTATCCCTAAATCGAGCCCTCGAGACCCTAAAAATACCTTAGAAACAATTCAAGACTAATTTGAAACAATTTCAAAAATCTTGGAAAAAGTCACAAAATTTTGAAAAACAAGGGTCACACGGTAGTGTGGCTTGGCCATGTGCCTCACATGGATAAGAGACATGTCTGTGTCTCTAGCTATGTAACAATCGAACTAGGGACACAGAGTCATGTCCCAACCCGTGTCCTCACCCGTGTAACTCTCTGAGTTGGGTTACACGGTCGTGTCACACGCCTGTGTACCAGGTCGTGTAACTCTCAAAATTTCCCCACATGCCCGCATGGTAGGCCGTGTGTTAGGACATGTAAATCATTGACTTGCATGCAAAGGAACCCTCAGATGGCACACGGTCGTGTCGCCAGGCCATGTGTCTCACATGGCTAAGTCACACAACCGTATCTCAGACCGTGTGGACTCAAAATATACCTAGTCTAGCCATTTCCATACCATTTCATTCATGAACATTTAGGTCTTTTGTGCACTTTTCAAGGCACCGAAACATACATATATTTGCCATTCCAAAAGTCCTACTTCAACTAGCCAATATGTCATTCAAAGGCACCTCAAATATAAACATCAAAACTTACCTAAACCTATCAACTTTACCTGATTTCAAACATCAGTGTCTAGTTCAATACTTTCCAAAACATACCATAACTTGACCATAATCAATCCATTCAAAACATGGAACATCAGATAGCCACAATGACACAAACCAGCAAGGTATCAAATGTACCAACAAAGTTAACTTACACAACTTATACATACCAAAACATCAACTAAATACAATTATAAGTCCACCTATACATGCCATTATAACCTTGGCCAAAACATTCAAAAACTACATATAATACTTCTAGATAGTGTGATAGATCTCTGACGAGCTTCCAACCAAATCGAGCTTTTGATAATCTATAAAACATAGGAAATAAACTACGCAAGCAATTAATGCGTAGTAAGTTCGTATAACCTAAACACAACTTACCATTACATTTGCATAATGTAAATAGCATAATTTTAATACCAACTAAACCATAAGCTTGGCATAATGCCTATGCAACATCATCAAATACACAAGTTAGTGCATTTATACATGGTTCAAAAGAATTCATCTATATCAAGTAATATACACATGTATTCATATAATTTAGATCACCATTTCCTTTTCATAAGTTTATGATACATTCCATTTGAACACTAACCATTTCATTTACTTTTCATACCCATTGAATACAATTTTATTTCCTTTTCATACCCGTTGAACCATCTAGAATTACATCGGATACTCAGGAAAGCTCACACAAAGTGTGTCTTTACATAACCGTAATCTCTCCTTTACATCATTGCTCACACGAGCTATGAAATCGGCCAACTCACACAAGTTGTGGGTTGAAATGTAAGCTACACGATGTTGCTCACACAAGCTGTGGAGTATTCGTAACAAATACAGGACCTTAGCCGTTAGTAGGAAATTCAAGACCAACACCCGAAACATAAAATCTCCAATGACATGTCATTTGTATCCAATGAATTCCTAAGGTTCAACCGGGAGTCATTATCTATCAATTCATCATAGCATTGATAAGTTCATATATCTTTCCATTTGTGATATAAATAACATAATAACAATCAATGTAATTAACATTAATATGATAACCATTCATATGAACTTACCTCGACGTCTAGGACGTAAAATGCAGGACCTTATCCGTTAGTAGGAAATTCAAGACCAACACCCGAAACATAAAATCCCCAATGACATGTCATTTGTATCCAATGAATTCCTAAGGTTCAACCGGGACTCATTATCTATCAATTCATCATAGCATTGATAAGTTCATATATCTTTCCATTTTTGATATAAATAACATAATAACAATCAATGTAATTAACATTAATATGATAACATTCATATGAACTTACCTCGACATCTAGGACGTAAAAACGAAGTCGAGCTAATCCAAAGCTTTTGCTTTTCCCCGTTCTAGATTCGTACGTGATTTATCTTGATCTAAATAGATAATTATATTTAATTAAGTACTTTAATTAACCTCAAACATTCAATTCAATCCATAATTCACATTTATGTTTAATTACTATTTTTCCCCTAACATTTTAACTTTTTATAATTTAGTCCTTAAGTTATAACTTTAAATCTAACCATTTTAATCTAAATCCATGTTAATATAACATGCAAGAGACCTTGAAAAAACTCATATTCACCACCATTTCACAATAAAACTCTAGATTTATGCCTTTAACAATTTAGTCCCTAAATGTCATTTTCATCCCATATCACTTTACAAAACTTGTTTATTTTCCAACAAGCGTTCATAATCTAACATTTAACATCAAAACCATTCAAGAATCATACATGGCATAACCCTCAACGTTTAATAGTTTTACAAATTAACCCCCAGGCTAGCTAAATTAAGCTAAAACGATCTCAAAAACATAAAAATCATTAAAAACGCGGCAAAATCACATACCATGCACTCAAACAAAGCTTGACTGAACAAAGCTCTCATCTATGGAGTTTCTTCTTCTTTAAAATTGGTTTAGGTTAAGAAAATAAAGATGATACATTTTTATTTTGTTTTAGTTTTAGGTTTAATTATCTAATTACCATAATAACCTTTAAAAACTAACAAAATTTTAATAAAACCATGCCATGTAATTCCACTAACTACTCAAATGATATAATTTCCATTTAAGTCCATTTACTTCCATTTCCATATTCATTTAGCCCTTTTAACTAATAGAACTCCTCTTTTTCATCTTTTACGATTTAGTTTTTTTTTTACTTAATTAATCAAGCAAACATCAAAATTTATTAACACAATTTTAATACAACCTTGCTATAATAATAATTTACTTATAAAATTTTTGGTCCCAAAACCACTATTTCGATATCGTAGAAAAAGGGTTGTTACAAGTGGGTGAAGAGATGTGTGGGATGAATGAGCTGATGAGAAATGAGGAGGTAAGGAAAGGCATTTATAGCGGAAGATGGTAGCTTTTATTAGCTAAAAATATCAGCCAATTCCCCTTCCCATGGCTGGCCCTTGATAGTAGGGAGAGGGGTTGAGATGGCTTTTGCTAATTTTAGCTTAATGCCACAAGTGAAAATGCACCAAAAGTGGAGGGGTTAAAACAGGTTTAGGCAAAAGTTAAGGGTTGTTTTGAAAATATTATAATATGATTAATTAACTGAGTTGGGAAATAATTGGGTCGGTGTTGGGCTATTCTCTTGGGCACGTCAACCTTCCCTCTTCAATTGTTCAATTTAGACTGTGACAGCCCTAATTTGACCCTAGTCGAAAAATGGTTTTGGGATCACAAAATTGAGTCAAAAAATTATTTAAATGCTCTTTTATATGTTTATTATATGTGAAGTTTCATGTGTGAAAGTATCGTGTCTTAATTTTGTCATTTGAATGTGGAATTAGCTAAAAAGGACTTGTTTGATAAACTTTGAAAATGTGGTAGGTGAATGTCCAAGTGCTTAATTTTGTAAATTATTAAAGTAGAGGATTTGCATGTCTATTTTACCACTTTATTTAAGTGTACGGTAGTAGGGTTGGCTTAATGCGTCATGTGCTTTATATAATAATAAATTATAAACTTAAATTATGGTATAAAATAATATATGTTATTTTATAACATAAAATGAGGTGATAAAAACAAAGTTGAGCTTTATTTTTATCACTTAGTCAAAACTAAAGAAAACAAAAAGAAGAAGAAAAGCTCTTGAATATTCAGTCATTTGGGGAGATAAATTCAAGGTAAGTTCATGGTAGTTTGGTTGAAAATTCATGTTTTTGAGTTCCTCTCTTGGTTCTACTTTAAGCCCATGAATTAATTTGTTAAATGTTGGTTAATTGTGCATTCGGTCATGATAGGAAATTGCAAAAATTTGTATTTGATGATAGAAATTGATGAATGAAAGTTTCATGGACTACAATGTTAAAATCCATATGATTGTAAGTTTATAAGTTTAAATTTTGAAATTTGAACTATGTAACGCCCCGTACCCGAGACCATTTCCGGAGTCGAACACGAGGTGTTAACGGACTTAATTCATTACTTAAACAGCTCATACAATTCATTTTAAAATTTCCAGTCAAGCAAGCAATCTGTGTCACAGTCGCTTAAAAATTCATATCTTGAGTTCTGAAATGCAAAATTCAATTCCATAAATTTTTCCTAAAACTAGACTCATATATCTATTTACTAATTTTTTTCTAGAATTTTTTAGTATGGCCAATTAGTACAGTTTATTAGTTAAAGTCTCCCCTATTTCAGGGTTCGACTACTCTGACCTCCGTGTGTTACAAATCAGATTTCTTCCTGTACAGAGCTTCAATGACTATTCCGTTTGTCTCTAATAAAACAACACTCAATAAGGAATCTGTACATATAAAGCATGACTTCTAATTATCTTTGTAAAATTTATGGTGAATTTCCAAAGTCAGAAAAGGGGATCCAGAAATCGCTCTGGCCCTGTTTCACAAAAATTTAAACATCTCATAAAATATAGCTCATATACATGTTTTGCTTCCTCCATATGAAAATAGACTCATCAAGATTCGATTCCATAACTTATTCATTATTTAATTCCATTTCTACTATTTTTAGTGATTTTTCAAATTCACGTCACTACTGCTGTCTGAATCTATTTTATGGTAAATTTTACCTATTTCATGGTTTCCATGGATTAGCTAGCAATTTGACATACATAACACCAAATATGATCATGATTAGCCATTCCAATGGCTAATCATTACCAAGCATTTCCATACCACTCAATAACCATATCATAAGACCATATATACAAAATGATTATAATGCTATACATGCCATACTCAAAATATACAAGCCATTATGCCAAGATGGTATACTGGATAGTGTAAGCGAGCCTCCGAATCGCTCCCGATTTCCGAGCTGGCTTGTCAAAACTACAAGGAATGAAAAGGAGGGAGTAAGCATAAATGCTTAATAAGTTCACATGCAAATAGCAAGTAACATAACCATATAAGCAAACATAAAACATCATTTGCATAATCATCACCAAGACATTCATATCACATTTTCATTTATCATATTACCATATTGTTGTTATATCGATTTTTCAACCCGAGGGTTAAGTACATACCTGTTCAAAGTACCCATTTCACAACACTTACCAATACGTCACTTTCATCTTGAGTATTCCTCCATTTCAGTAGAACTTTACCCGTTGAACACATCAGAATATAATTCGGATACATGGAAAGTTTGCACATAAGTGCCACATATGTAGCCAAGCTACCATGTAACCCGCCCATAAGTGAACTCGGACTCAACTCAACGAGCTCGGGCCTTCGCATCCATAAGTTTACTCAGACTCAACTCAACGAGCTCGGATGCCTTGTTACATCTCACGAACTCGGACTCAACTCAACGAGTTCGGACATTCGCATCCATAAGTGAACTTGGACTCAACTGAACGAGTTCGAATGCCCAAATGTCCCAGTGACATGTCACTTGTATCCTAATCCGTTCCTAAGGTTCAACGGGACCTTTTTCCCAATCATGTGTCTCAACCATCTTCACGGAATGTCGATACCGAAACTCAGTAGTATTTCACATTTTCCAAGTATATCACATAATTTGACATATTATCAAACAATTATCACAAGTATAATATTTCATAATAATTATCATATCATTTAAATAACATTAAAACATTTAAAATAATAACTATGTTACCAACATTTACATATGAACTTACCTCGTATGCGAAAATGGCTACTTTTACCATTTCGTCCACAACTTGGTATTTTCCCCATTTTAGCCCGAATTTCAGTTTTTCTTGCTCTATCATTTAAAATATAGCTAATTAGGACTCACATTATTCAAATTGACCCAAAATCATATTTTGGAAAAATTACAATTTGCCCCTAAACTTTCGCATATTTACACTTTTGCCCCAAAGCTCAGAATTAAACTTTAGCCTATTTTCTTATGTTTTATGACATGCTGATCATTTTTCCTTCTATGGAAACATCAATTTCTCACTCTAACATGTACTTATGACTATTAGGTATTTTTACCGATTAAGCCCTTTTGCTCGTTTTCACTTAAAATCGAGTAGCACAAGTTGTCTAACATAATTTAAAACCTCATATTCTATCATAAAACACCAAAATACACGAATTTTACCTATGGGTATTTTTCCAAATATAAACCCTAGGTTAAATTATTGCTAGCATAAGCTTAATCGAGCTACCGGGACTCCAAAAACGTAAAAATCATTAAAAACGAGGCTAGAACGGACTTACAATCGAGCTTGAAAGCTTGAAAAACCCTATCCATGGTTTCTCCTTGCTATATTCGGCCATGGGGTTGAAGATGAGCAAAATTGGCTTTTAATTTTGTATTTTAATTCATTTTACCCCTAAATGACCAAAATGCCCTTACTACTAAACTTTCCAAAAATTCCATCCATGTCCAATTTTTGTCCATAGACTTAGAAATTGGTAAAATTGCTATTTAAGACCTCCTAATTAATATTTCAAAACAATTTCATACTAGAAACTTCTAGAATGCAAGTTTTACAAATTATTCGATTTAGTCCCTAATTTCAATTTAAGCACTTTATGCATAAAATTTCTTCACGAAATTTTCACACAATCATGCAATCATATCATAGACCTCAAAGTAATCATAAAATAATTATTTCTATCTCGGATTTTGTGGTCACGAAACCGCTATTCCGACTAGGCCCAAAATCAGGATATTACAACTCTCTCCCCCTTCAGGGATTTTCGTCCCCTAAAATCTTACCAGAAAAGTGGTCTTCACTTTTAATCTTATATTCGGTGCCGAAGAACTTGCACTTAGACTTTACCTCCAATACATCTCTTCAATTTCTCATATGATCTAAAAGCTTACAGTCTCAACTCTCAACTGTTCTTAAATTTTCAACCCTTCACAGTTTCCCATGATATCATGACATAAAACTTGGATCTTAACTTGATTAATGGAGACCGGAATTCCAAGAAAACCAACAATCAAAGAGACCTAAAATTCCATGAATCTAATGAGTAGGAATTCATTCAATACAGATATGATTTATAGATCTCGCCAAACATTTAACAATAGGATACATCACATTTTCCTCTTTCCGCCATGGAATTAATTCTGATATGGCCTCAAGAATAATCCTTCTCATTTCCATCCCAATATCAACACTGACAAGGATAATTTTGATAGATTCTAATGCTCGGCTTTAACCCCTTTAACAACTCCGATTTTATGTAACATCGAAAGCTCTGAACTATCATATTACCTCACTGTCTTGAAACACATCACAATTCATACAAAGGTACATTACTGAAAGTCAGGAAGTCTTTGCTCAATGTAGACTAGTCTAGTTCAGATGCTTTGGTTACCAATATTCTCATCTATCCGAACTCTGTCAACATGTAATAAACTTTTCAGCTTTCACAAGATGGAAACCTTATCATTCGTAGTGACTTAAACTAATATCCAACTCTTTCTAATAAATATACACTTCTCGTTCAAACTATTTACTCTTTTATCCATACAAAATGAAATTCTATTATCAGACCTGGGAAAAAATAATCCTGACATAATTGTCACATGAAATCTTTCAAATAAATAATTTACCATACCGACTGAAACTCGCGCTTTTATCACCTATGCCTTTACTGATGTCAAATCCTTACACAGAAATTAGAAAAAATCCCAATACTAAAATCACCACATTACTAAGATCAAATTAGAAGTATAGTCATATTTGACATGATTATCACAAGCTGAAGAACCCACTTCGAACATGAGTCATAATTGACAAATTATGGAACAAAGATAACAGGAAAATCGAATAAAGAAATCCAAGATAAGAAACCCAGAATAAAGAAATCTAGAATAAAGAGATCCAGGATAAAGAAACCCAAGATACGATACTATGCTGGAGAATCGAAAACCAAACTCATAGAGAAAATACGGAATACCCCGATAATTCTTCAAAGAAAGAAAGTCCGAAGAAAACATTATTTAATCCTATCAAATCAAATATAACAAGATCAATATATCTTCCCATACATATATATCGATGAAGCATCAAGTAGAAGAAACAGAATCATAATATCATACGTATTCTTCATCAATTCTTATCGATTTAAATGAAATAGAATACCCGATAAAATAGAGCAATATAAATTATAAACCAATCAGACTACCAATGCTTTCATCCAACACCGAATTAGAAGACATTCCCATATAACAAGAATTTCTTCGAAGATCAATAGCCATAGAAATATTTCGAGAACGGTAAACACATAGAACATCTCAAAAGAGATCGCTAAATCATGTCCATCATAACTGTCACACTCGGATAGTTCACATTTCAATTATCATTTCCCCAACTAGTTCTGCCGTCACAAATTTCATATTAAACCATTCACTAAAGAAGGCTAGTTCTAAATAAATTTTGATTTACACTTTTCTCAACCTTGCACCTGAGTAATTCGATTTACCAAAGAGAATTCCTTTTCTAACTGGGACAGTGCATAACTCCAATAATCTTTACGTCAATCCCGATACTTTACTGGCTCTGACTTTATTTATCAGCTCATTTTCAATCTCTGATCATACTTATAATTATTCTATCACTGAACTCTTTCGGTTATCAACTGGAAACTTATTCAATACAAATCTCATGAAATTCCATTATAAGTACCACTTCGATAAGGGGGAGGGGTTGTAGGACCTCTGACTCGACTTTCTTATACATACACATATGACACAACTTCCATCATCATAGTAACATCATCAAAATCATGTCATTCATTCATGTTGGCTTATACCAATTTTCCTATTGTCCTATTTAGACAATATACTTATGCATACATTCTATGTTTTCTAGATAGCTTTACTTATCCATTCATTTAATTAAATTAATTCATGCTCATGACATTATATAAGGCCAAACAAACATAGATATTTGCATCACAATCACAACTTTCATTTCGTGCATCATCATGTACATATCATTACAATCATATAATTCAGTCCAACAATTTAACATAGATAAGTTCATTTCATTATAATCCTTTATCTCATAAAAATTATATATCATTAACATTTATCAACATTCGACGTCCAAATCAAGACAAGGACAATTTCACTCTATCATAATATTATGACCTTTATTCATACCTCTACTACTTTCTATTTATTCCGTTCATCTTATCAAGTAAGCCACATACACTACATCATATGAGCATTAAGCAAATATGAATATTTATCACATATGTATCATAAACCTTTATTCATACTTTTCTGAATCGAGACTTATCATAATCATAATTTTACTCAAATACCTTCACATAACATTGAACATGGTCAGCGCAGCTCGGTTGGAGAGTACTCTGTCTAAATAAGAGGTACTTATACGCGTCGGAAGACATCACACTATCACAGATCAATGGCATGTATAGCTAAACTTTTACACATGCTAGGTTAGTTCGAGAACCGACTAAACCTACTCTGATACCACTAAATGTAACGCCCCGTGCTCGAGACCGTTGCCGGAGTCGAACACGAGGTGTTAACGGACATAATTCATTACTTAAACAGCTCATACAATTCATTTTAAAATTTCTAGTCAAGCTAGCAATTTGCATCACAGTCGCTTAAAAATTCATATCTCGAGTTTTGAAATGCAAAATCCAATTCCGTAAATTTTTCCTAAAACTAGACTCATATATCTATTTACTAATTTTTTTCTAGAATTTTTTGGTCAGGCCAATTAGTACAGTTTATTAGTTAAAGTCTCCCCTGTTTCAGGGTTTGACTACTCTGACCTCTGTATGTTACGAATCAGATATCTTCCTGTACAGAGCTTCAATGACTATGCCCTTTGTCTCTAATAAAACTAGACTCAATAAGGAATATGTACATATAAAGCATGACTTCTAATTATCTTTGTAAAATTTATGGTGAATTTACAAAGTCATAATAGGGGATCCAGAAATCGCTCTGGCCCTGTTTCACAAAAATTTAAACATCTCATAAAATATAGCTCATATACCTGTTTCGCTTCTTCCATATGAAAATAGACTCATCAAGATTCGATTCCATAACTTATTCATTATTTAATTCCATTTCTACTATTTTAGTGATTTTCAAATTCACGTCACCACTGCTGTCTAAATCTATTTTATGGTAAATTTTACCTATTTCATGGTTTCCATGGATTAGCTAGCAATTTGACATACATAACACCAAATATGATCATGATTAGCCATTCCAATGGCTAATCATTACCAAGCATTTCCATACCACTCAATAACCATATCATAAGACCATATATACAAAATGATTATAATGCTATACATGCCATACTCAAAATATACAAACCATTATGCCAAGATGGTATACGGATAGTGTGAGCGAGCCTCCAACCGTTCCCGATTTACGAAATGGCTTGTCAAAACTACAAGGAATGAAAAGGAGGAGTAAGCATAAATGCTTAATAAGTTCACATGCAAATAGAAAGTAACATAACCATATAAGCAAACATAAAACATCATTTGCATAATCATCACCAAGACATTCATATCACATTTTCATTTATCATCTTCCCATATTGTTGTTATATCGATTTTTCAACCCGAGGGTTAAGTACATACCTGTTCAAAGTACCCATTTCACAAAACTTACCAATACGTCCCTTTCATCTTGAGTATTCCTCCATTTCAGTGGAACTTTACCCGTTGAACACATCGGAATATAATTCGGATACATGGAAAGTTTGCACATAAGTGCCACATATGTAGCCAAGCTACCATGTAACCCGCCCATAAGTGAACTCAGACTCAACTCAACGAGCTCGGATGTTCGCATCCATAATTGAACTCGGACTCAACTCAACGAGTTCGGATGCCTTGTTACATCTCACGAACTCGGACTCAACTCAACGAGTTCGGATGCCCAAATATCCCAGTGACATGTCACTTGTATCCTAATCCATTCCTAAGGTTCAACGGGACCTTTTTCCCAATCATGTGTCTCAACCATCTTCTACGGAATGTCGATACCGATACTCGGTAGTATTTCACATTTTCCAAGTATATCACATAATTTGACATATTATCAAACAATTATCACAAGTATAATATTTCATAATAATTATCATATCATTTAAATAACATTAAAACATTTAAAATAATAACTATGTTACCAACATTTACATATAACTTACCTCGTATGCGAAAATGGCTACTTTTACTATTTCGTCCACAACTTGGTATTTTCCCCATTTTAGCCTGAATTTCAGTTTTCCTTGCTCTATCATTTAAAATATAGTCTAATTAAGACTCACATTATTCAAATTGACCCAAAATCATATTTTGGAAAAATTACAATTTTGCCCCTAAACTTTCGCATATTTACACTTTTCCCCAAACCTTGTAAATTAAACTTCAGCCTATTTTCTTATGTTTTATGACATGCTGATCATTTTTCTCTTCTATGGCAACATCAAATTCTCACTCTAACATGTACTTATGACTATTAGGTATTTTTACCGATTAAGCCCTTTTGCTCGTTTTCACTTAAAACCGAGTAGCACAAGTTGTCTAACATAATTTCACCTATGGGTATTTTTCCAAATATAAACCCTAGGTTAAATTATTGCTAGCATAAGCTTAATCGAGCTACCGGGACTCCAAAAACGTAAAAATCATTAAAAACGAGGCTAGAACGGACTTACAATCGATCTTGGAAGCTTAAAAAACCCTAGCCATGGTTTATCCTTGCTATATTCGGCCATGGGGTTGAAGATGAGCAAAATTGGCTTTTAATTTTGTATTTTAATTCATTTTACCCCTAAATAACCAAAATGCCCTTACTACTAAACTTTCCAAAAATTCCATCCATGTCCAATTTTTGTCCATAGACTTAGAAATTGGTAAAATTGCTATTTAAGACCTCCTAATTAATATTTCAAAACAATTTCATACTAGAAACTTCTAGAATGCATGTGACAGCCCTAATTTGACCCTAGTCGGAATGTGGTTTCGGGACCACAAAAACCGAGTCATAAAATTTAGTTAAAATTTTAATTGCATATCTTATATGTGTGATAGTACTTGTATAAAAATTTGATGTTTTAATTTTATGTTAGGAATGTGAATTTTGCTTGAAAGGATCTAGTTGAGAGACTTAGAAAATTATGATAGGTAAATAAGTAAGGACCAAATAGTATTAAAATAGGAAAGTTTGGGTTTGCATGTCAAAGTGCCCAATTCATGTTAAGTGGCCGGCCAAGCATGGTTCCATTCCTCCAAGTTTATGTTGTTTATTATTTAATATTGGTAAGTAAATTAAAATAAATTAAAGAAAGTAATTAAAAGGAAAAGATGAATAAAATAAGGAGGGAAGAGGAGTGTTCATCTTTTTTTCTTTGGCTATTGCCGTGAGTGAGGAGAAGGAAGGAGATTTGGTTATTTGATTTTGGCTTGAAGATGGCTAGAATGAGGTATGTATTGAATGATTCTTGAAAATCTATGCATGTTTGAGATGGTTAGTTCAAATTCTACTCATCCTATAGATTAGACTTAGGATTTTGAGGTTGAAATTCGCCAAGAAGCTTGAAACTCTTAGTAGATGTGTTAATGTCATTAAAATGGATAGTAATGTAGGATATGGTGAGTGGTTAATTGCTTTTAACTTGAAAGTTGAGGTGAAAATGGGTTAAGTGATTGCGAATCTAATTTAGGGGTGGAGGATTGTGTTCATGTTATATTGGATAGGTAGAGGTTGTAATGAGGTTGAAATTGTTGAATTGTTAGTTGGGTAACAAATGAAGCAATCGGCCATATGGGGTAAAAATGGGATGTTCATTTTAGTTGTTGTTTCATTTTGTGAGAAATGGGTCAAGTGTTCATGAGATGAAATTTTGTGATTAGATGAATTAAAAGTAATAGTATAGTTGATATATATATATATATAGATATACATATTCGCCATCACTTAGAAGCTTATGTGATGTTGAGTTTAAGCTTTGCATATTCGGCTATATATACATATATATGTAAGCCCATTCGTGATATTACCTTAGGACTATGTATATATAACCCAAAAAAAATGGGAAAAACTAGCAAAGGTGATTGCCGAATGTCCAAGTATACATATGCATGTGTGATTGGATTATTGAAAGTATGGTAATTGCATAAGGTTATTAGCCGAATAGCTAAGAACATAAGGTAGCAAGATAAAAATTTTACCATGCCGTTCCGTATGTCATAAAATCATTAAAATGTGAATACCAATATATGTAGCAAAGCGGTTGACTGAGTTAATTTATTTGTTTAAGCTCAAGATCCTAAAGGAGAGGCGTCCAACAAGGGAAATCAAGGTCATCGAGTAGCCGACTTGGAATTATTTTACCCAACACAAGGTAAGTCATTAAGCATATAGTTGGTATTGATTTAAATGATCGTAATACCTATGCAATTGTGTTTAATGAGATGAAATGTATACAAATGTATATGTATGTAGAGATGAAATTGTCGAATGTAAAAAGGAAGTGAAGCGTATAGAGTGGCTGGTTTTCGGCACTAAGTGTGCGGGCAATAAGTGTTCACAGTTGTGAGATTGGCACTAAGTGTGCGGGCTTGAAATGCATGGCACTAAGTGTGCGAGTTTAAAGTACATGGCACTAAGTGTGCGTGGTTGATTATTAAGCACTATGTGTACGAACCCACTATATATATATATATATTTTCTATCAATTATTTATATTAAGGGTGCGACCTTACCGAGTCGATTTCGGACAGCGGAAAGGGTAAGTACCTTTAGTTCATGGCTAATAGGTGCTATGTTTATATTTGGAGTTGAGCGTGGTAAGTTTTGAACTTATGTGATGATTATAATTGAAGTCACGTACATAAGGTTCATCGTGGAATAGGTGAAAGTTCGCTTAGTTGTATGATTGTAACGAAAATAAAATGATGTATGGAAATGCCTCAATTATTCTATTGAATAGCGTATGAAATGTCAATTTAGGACTTGGAATGAGATTGAATCGTAAGGTCTAAGAAACTATGGCATAGTTCGGTATGGATGGAGTACTTAGCCTCATTTCGTTGTTTCCTCTTGTGAAAATTTTATTAATGGATGGTAGTGTAATGCTTATGACTTCTTGAGTTATATACTCATTCGGTGTTTGCTTGTCACCTATTTTAGGTTTCTTGGACTCGACTTTTTTCAGATTCGGGACCGTCATCGAAGTCATCACACCGCTAGCAACTTTTGGTATTTTCTTCTTAGTTGGTCTAGGAGAACATTTCGCATGTATAGGCTATTATGTTTTGTTGAAATTTGGTATGTAAACTTTTAGCCACGCGAAAATGGCATAAATGTTCGGCTGGAATTGGTTTTATGATGTTTGGACACAAGTCTTGGTAATTCGGTTTTGGTTGAGTATTGGTTGAGGCCTACTGATTATTATGCCATATGTCATGGCTGATTATTTTCGTGTTAAATTCATGATTTGGTAATAGTGTAGTGGGGAGATGCTCGGTGATGATTAGCCTTTGGCATGGCTAGTCATGGTCATAAATTGTGACATGTATGATGAATTATTAGTTAGATCAAGGAAAAATCATGAAATAGGCATAGTTTGTTTTAGTAACAGATGCTGACAGCAGCAGTGATGTGAGATTGAAAAATCACTAAAAATAGTAGAAATGGAATTAAATAATGAATAAATTATGAAATCGAAGCTTGATGAGTCTATTTTCATATGGAAGAAACAAAATGACCATATGAGCTGTATGTTAGGAGTTAATTAAATTCTTGTGAAACAGGGCCAGAGCAATTTCTGGATCCCCTGTTTTGATTTAGAAAATTCACCGTAAATTTTATCGAGATAATTAGAGGTCGTGCCTTATATGTACAAATTCATTATCGAGTCTAGTTTCATTAGAAACAAATGGCATAGGCATTGAAGCCCTGTACAGGGAGATATTTAAAACGTAAGGTACAGAGGTCAGTGTAGTCGAACCTTGAAACAGGGGAGACTTTAACAAATAAACTGTACTAATTGGCCCAACAAAAAAATTCTAGAAAATTTCCCCCATATAGATATATGAGTCTAGTTTCGGGGAAAATTTACGGAATTGGATTTCAAGTTTCAGAACTCAAAGTATGATTTTTAAAGCGACCACGATACAGTAGCCAGCTTGCCTGGAACAAAAAAAAATAGGGGGAAATAAATGAAGTAAGCCGGTAACACCTCGTGTTCGATTTCCGGTAACGGCCATGAGTTCGGGGTGTTACAATGCAAGTTTTACAAATTATTCGATTTAGTCCTTAATTACAATTTAAGCACTTTATGCATAAAATTTCTTCACGAAATTTTCACACAATCATGCAATCATATCATAGACCTCAAAATAATCATAAAATAATTATTTCTATCTCAGATTTTTTGGTCACGAAACCGCTATTCCGACTAGGCCCAAAATCAAGATATTACAAACTATGTGTGGCTCAATTGTTTGGAATGGGCATTCGGCTATAGTATGAAATGCAAAGAAAATTTGGTGTTGGATGTTTTAAATTATTTAGATAGTTATAAATTAAGTTTGAGGCTTGGTACTTATGTATAGATGGTCTATTTAGGTAACTTGTCTTGGAAGTTGAGTAAATTATGTTTTGAGCACTTTGTGAATATTCAGCCTAGGGGTATAGTTGTGAAGTATATTAGGCCAAATGTATATGTATGAGAGTTTTAATAGGAATTTCATGAATTATGAAAGATGATGTATATATTTAATCATAGGATGGTCTTGGTAACCTTAGAAAAGAATACATGAAAACTAAATAGGTTACTCTAATGACCGAATATGCTAAAAGCTAATACATAGACTAGTTGATAAATATGTGTTAAAGAAATGTGAACAAATATCTACTTGATTGGTTTTCGGCTATGGTTAATTGTATAATTAATTGACTGATTGTGGAGTAGTGAATCTATTTAAATTGTGAGTGCATGAATGGATTTTAAGGTGGCCAAAATTGTTTAAATGAAATATTTGTAAAGATGCATAGTGACGAATGTGTTCATGAATGAATGAGTTATGTGGGTGGTTTAAATGAATGAAATGGATAAGTTAAGGTATAATTGTGTGTTCAAATGTGAATTACAAAGTACATGAATTTGAAAATGAAATGGTGATAGACTTACGTGGACAAATGATGCGAATGAATTAGCTTTTGAAATGTATGTGGTTGTCGTACGTATGTGTTTGATTGAGAAGTTAAATTTGTTGATTTTAGCTCAAGAGCATAGAGGGGAAAATTCAGATAAGGGAAAAGCTAAAGTAACTGAATAGCCGATCTGCGACTGTTGAAAATATTCGAGGTAAGTTTTGAGTAATCAAACATAGTTTATAATTGAATGTAATATGAAAAATGTATAATAGGAGAATTACGACATGATGATAAGGTGTGTGATATGTGCATTTATTCGAATGAAGGAAATAAATTATTAGTGTGTTTGTGCTATGTGAAATCAAGTAACATATGATTTGATATGCATGAAACTTGGTGAATTGATTATCGTATGATGAATTCGGGCTTCGAGCCTAGCAGGCTATAATGCCGGTGAAATAATATCGAGCCTCGAGCCTAGCAAGCTATAATGCCAGTGAAATAATATCGGGCTTCGAGCCTAGCAGGCGAAATGCCGGTGAATGAATTTAGACTTAAAGTCTAGCAGGCTTCGTGTCGGTGATGAATTTACGTTTAAAACCTAGCAGCCTAATTACCGGTGATTTGATAACAGTCTAAGACTGTGATGCTTCGTGATAGAACGACAATTGAATACATTCATTTCATTAAGTTGCCCAGGTACGTATCATGTACTTATATGTGAGTTTGATTTGAAATGAACCATAAGTGTATCCTGTGATGCATATGTGAATAAGAGTTATGACTATATATATAAGCATGATACATCCGGTCAAGATGTGAAATTATGTGATGGTATTTGATTTACTTATGTTATATGAGTTCAGATTCAAGTAAAATAAAAATGCTAAATGTACAATATGTACTGGTGTATATTCGGCTAAATGGAAATATACTTAGAAAATATTATTTGATAAATTGAATGATCAATTTATAATTGAGTATATTTGTTTGCATTGCTTAAAACTTACTAAGCTTATAAAAGCTTACTCCGTTTGTTATGTTTTTCTATTTTATAGATCGTTGACTCCAGCTACTTGCTCGGGGATCGTCAGCAAATCGTCACACTATCTATCGTTTTGGTACTATTATGTTTTGGAATTCGTATGGCATGTATAGAATAGACTTAAGTGAATGATATTTTGAGATGTTGTTGTATATAAGCCATGTGAATATGGTAACTTTTGAATGTTGGTATGAGTCTGAATTTTGATCTTTGATTGTGTTTGGCTATGCATATAATTGCTAATGAACTTATGTAAATGTAAATGTACATTGGTAACTCTTCATAACCCACTCCGGCGACGGATACGGGTTATAGGGGTGTTACATTTTATTGGTATCAGAGCTATGGTTTAGTCGATTCTAGAACTAACGTAGCGTGTGTGAGTCTAGGTATACATGCCATAAAGTGTTAATACGATAGTGTGATGATTTTTGACAGTTGAAATGTGTTTTTCGTATAGTAATGAATTTCGATCCCGATCGAGCGGTAGCTGACGACGTAGAGAGTGTAGCGCCTGCTCCCGTGCTCGGGACAACGCCGATGGACTCTCAACCGAATGCTAGTGATCAAAATGATAAGGCTAAACAAGCCTTCTATGCTATGATGAATGATTGGGTTACCCAATATGTTTGAACTAATCCGACTATTTCACATCCCCCACCCCCGACTAATACAACCCTTGTACTTGTGGTACCTCCTGTAGTTGACCCGTTGAGGTTGAGCAAGCCCCCGGTTGATAGAATTCGAAAGCACAGGGCTACTGAGTTCAAGTCTACTGATAGTAATGATGCCGAGCAGGCTGAGTTTTAGCTCGATAATACCATTCGCGTGTTTGATGAATTATCGTGCACACCCGATGAGTGCTTAAAAATGTGCTATATCTCAGTTACGTGATTCTGCCTGCTATTGGTGGAATACCTTTATTTTAGTTGTACCGAGAGAACGGGTTACTTAGGAATTCTTTCAAACCGAGTTTCGCAAGAAATATATCAGTCAAAGATTCATCAATCAGAAACAGAAGGAATTTCTCGAGCTCAAACAGGGCTCTATGACAGTTACCGATTACAAGCAAAAGTTTGTCAGACTTAGTAGATATGCTTGGGAATGTGTTTCGTCTGAGGCTATCATGTGTAAATGCTTCGAGGACGGGTTGAATGAAGACATCAAACTATTGGTGGGTATTCTGGAAATCAAAGAGTTTTCAGTGCTGGTCGAGCGAGCTTGTAAAGTCGAAGAGCTCGGTAAAGAGAAAAGAAAAGCTGATGATGGAGCTAGAGAGTTTCGTAAAAGATCTTCGGGAAAATCCTTTCATCAGTCATCGAAGAAATTTAGAGATGACTTAGCCCAATCTAAGAATACTTCAGGTTTTTCCAGACGGGATCGTGATCGACCTCCTGTAAGTACACGAGCCACCTCTGTTGCCAGTGTCGGCAATGATCGTCATGACAAATTTGAGTGCAAGCATTGTGGTAAATGGCATTCAGAAAGCTATAGATTTCATGACCGCTCTTGTTTCAAGTGTGGATCAGTTGATCACTTTATCAGAGACTGTCTGAAATTAGCTGAATAGAATACTGATCCGAGTGGGAGACCTAGTAACACTGCAACACGAGGTAGACCACCTAGACATGCGAGTAATGCTAGTGGAAATCAAAGAGGGACTAAAGATACTGTTGTACGTTCTAAGGCTTGTGCTCTTGCCAGAGCCTATGCTATACGAGCGCGCGAGGATGCTTCTTCGCCAGATGTTATTACAAGTACTTTTACTCTTTTTGATACTGATGTGATTGCTTTGATTGACCCCAGTTCTACTCATTCATATGTATGTGAAACTTTGGCATCTAGTAAGACTCTACCTGTTGAGTCTACTGAGTTTGTGATTCAGGTGTCGAATCCTTTGGGCTGTTATGTGCTAGTTGACAAAGTATGTAAAAAATGTTCCCTAATGATTCGAGATTCTTGCTTTCCGGCTGATTTAATGTTATTATCATTTAACGAGTTTGATATCATTCTCGGTATAGATTGGTTAACTGTGTATGATGCAGTAGTGAATTGCAAGCGAAAGACAATTGATTTGAGATGTTCAAATAATGAGATAATTTGAGTTGAGTCTACCGATTTAATGGATTACCGGCAGTGATATCCTCGATGTTGGCTCAAAAATATGTGAAAAATGGGTGTGAAGCATATCTTGCATACGTATTGGATAGTAAAGAATCAGAAAAGAAACTTGAGACTGTGCCCGTAGTTTGTGAATATCCGGATGTGTTCCCCGAGGAATTACCTGGATTACCCCCTGTTTGGGACGTAGAGTTTGGTATTGAACTTGTACCAGGGACTACACCTATTTCGATAGCTCTGTATCGTATGGCACCAACCGAACTAAAAGAATTGAAATCTCAGTTGCAAGAGTTGCCAGATAGAGGTTTTGCTCGATCGAGTTTTTCTCCCTAGGGTACGCCAGTATTGTTTGTGAAAAAGAAAGACGAAACTATGAGAATGTGTATTGATTATCGTCAACTTAATAAAGTAACGATAAAGAATAAATATCCGTTGCCGTGAATCGATGATTTGTTTGATCAACTGAAAGGAGCCTCAGTATTTTCGAAGATAGACTGAAGATCGGGTTATTATCAGTTGCGAGTTAGAGACTTTGATGTACCTAAAACTACTTTCAGAACGAGGAACAGACACTACAAGTTCTTAGTGATGCCGTTTGGGCTTACTAATTCCCCTGCAGTTTTTATGGATCTAATGAATCAGATTTTCAGACAGTATTTGGATCGGTTTTTAGTCATGTTTATAGATGAAATTTTGATCTATTCACGCGATGAAACTGAACATGCCAAGCATTTAAAGTTAGTATTGCAGATTTTACGAGACAAACAATTATATGCGAAGTTCAGTAAATGTGAATTCTGGTTGAGAGAAGTTAGCTTTTTGGGGCATGTTGTATCCGCATCGGGTATCCGAGTTGATCCGAGTAAAATTTCAGCTATACTCGATTAGAAGCCTCTGAGAAATGTTTCGGAAGTTTGGAGCTTTTTGGGACTTACCGGGTATTACAGACAGTTTGTGAAAGGCTTTTCGATGATAGCAACACCAATGACAAAGTTACTACAGAAAGATGTCAAATTTGAATGGTCAGAAAAGTGCCAGAAAAGTATTGATAAAGTGAAAACCCTTTTGACCGAAGCTCCAGTGTTAGTTCAGCCAGAGTCTGGTAAAGAATTCGTGATCTACAGTGATGCGTCTCTGAATGGTTTGGGCTGTGTATTGATGCAAAAGGGTAGAGTTGTAGTGTACGCTTCGAGATAGTTGAAGCCACACGAGAAAAACTATCCAACTCATGATCTCGAGTTAGCTGCTATTGTTTTCGCTTTAAAATTGTGGTGACACTACTTGTTCGGCGAAAAATGTCACGTGTATTCTGATCATAAAATCCTTAAATACTTGATGTCACAGATTTGAGACAACATCGGTGGCTTGAATTACTTAAAGATTAGGAGCTTGTTATTGATTATCATCCGGGAAAAGCCAATGCGGTTGCTGATGCTCTTAGTCGAAAATCACTGTTTGTTTTGCGAGCAATGAATGTGCACCTGTCTGTGTCCGCTGATGATGTGTTAGTAGCAGAGTTAAAAGCAAAAATCGTTATTGATGCAACAAATCCGTTAAGCTCAAAAAGCTGATGATGAATTAGTTGCAAAACGAGCACTATGTGTTTCGAAAGAGAATTCAGAGTTTTTGATTGATAGTAATGATTGTTTGAGGTTCAAAAATCTATTATGTGTTCCGAGAAATTCAGATCTTATTCCGATTATTTTGAACGAGGCTCATAGCAAGCGAATGTCAGTTCACCCGGGTAGTACGAAAATGTATAATGATCTGAAACGTCAGTATTGGTGGCACGGTATGAAACGTGACATTTCTGACTTTGTTTCGAAGTGTTTGATATGTCAACAAGTGAAAGCGGAACATCAAGTTCCTTTGGGATTACTTCAGCCAATCATGATACCCGAGTGGAAGTGGGATCAAGTCACGATGGATTTTGCATCTGGGTTGCCATTGTCTCCGAGCAAGAAAGATGCGACCTGGGTTGTTGTTGATAGATTGACATAGTCAGCTCATTTTATTCCCGTACGTACGGATTATTCACTTGATAAGTTAGCCGAACTGTATGTTTCTCAGATTGTAAGGTTACACGGGGTACCTACTTCTATTGTGTCGGATAGAGATTCGAGATTCACATCGCAGTTTTGAAAGAAATTACAAGAAGCATTGGGTACTAAGTTGCATTTTAGCACCGCTTTTCATCCCCAGACTGATGCTCAATCTGAGCGAATTATTCAGATACTCGAGGATATGTTGAGATGTTGCATCATTGAGTTTAGCGGTTCATGGGAAAAGTTCCTACCTTTGATTGAATTCGCATACAACAATAGTTTTCAATCAAGCATCAAGATGGCACCTTACGAGGCTTTGTACGATCGTAAATGTCGTACACCGTTGTTTTGGACCGAGCTCTGTGAAAATAAGATTTACGGAGTTGATTTGATTAAAGAAGCTGAACAGAAAGTTAAAGTGATTCGTGAAAGTTTGAAAGCAGCATCAGATCGTCAGAAATCGTATGCGGACTTGAAACGGAAAGATATAGAGTATCAAGTTGGAGACAAAGTGTTTCTTAAAGTTTCACCGTGGAAAAAGGTACTCAGATTTGGCTGTAAAGGCAAATTGAGCCCGAGATTTATCGGACCATAGAAAATTACAGAACGGATTGGGCTGGTTACTTATAGAGTACTTTTGCCACTTGAACTTGAAAAGATTCACGACATTTTTCATGTTTCGATGCTCTGTCGATACAAATTCGATCCTTCTCATGCGATTAGTCCATCAGAGATAGAAATTCGGTCTGGTTTGAGTTATGAAGAGGAACCAGTTCATATTTTGGCTCACGAGGTGAAAGAATTGCAGAAAAAGACAATTTCGTTAGTGAAAGTGTTGTGGGTAAAATACGGGGTTGAAGAAGCTACTTGGGAGCTTGAAGACTCCATGAAAGAACGATACCCTAACTTATTCGCTTGTGACAGCCCAAAATTGACCCTAGTCGGGATGTGGTTTCGGGACCACAAAACCGAGGCATAAAAATAATTTAAAATTTATTTTGATGCCTATGATATGTGTTAATTTGTGTGTGACATTTTTGATGTTTCGATTTAGTGTTATAAATGCGAATTTCACTAGAAAGGACCTAGTGGTGAACTTTGAAAGTATGATGGGGAAATGTGTGATGACTAGTTGCTCATGCATGCAAAAATAAGGGATTTGCATGTCAAATTTCCCCCCCAACATGAAGTGGCCGGCCATGGCAAGAGAGGATGGGCAAAACATGTCATGAAACATGTTTTGTTGGTGCATTAGGGAGAAATAATAAACAAAGGTGTATGGGTAAGAAAAGAATGAAAAAAAATGTGTATGAGTGTGGTATTCCCCCCCCATTGCCGTGAGTTGTAGAGAAAGAAAGAAAAATTTTGTTCATCCTTTCTTTGAGCCAAAACTAAGGAAGAAGGAGGATTTTTGCTTCATGCTTGGTTTGGAAGAGATCTAGAAGGAGATTTGGCTAAGTTTGCATCAAGATTAAGGTATGTATGAGGTTGTGTTAGGAGTTTCATGCATGTTTTGGTTGCTAACTTGATGTGCATGTTAGCCATGGCTCAAATCTTTGTTAAGCCATTGAAATGGTATTTGGCCAAAGTTGTTATGGTGATAAAGCCATTGCATGCTGAGTGTGAAGCTTGATGATGATGCATGCAATGATGGATTGTCTACTCTTGAGTAAGATTTTGAGCTTTCTTTTTGTTTTATCATGATTGAAGTTGAAAAGGAGCATGATTGTCATATTCGGCCATGATGCATTCATGAGCATGGTTCATGCTTCGAGCATGGTTCATGCTTCTTGCATGTTAGTTAAAATTTGTGTTTTGGATGGCTATGGACACCTTGAAATTCGGCCATGCTCATATATGTATATATATGTTTGCACATGGTTGTTTAAAGAAGAAGATGTTGAAGAATGATTGTGAAATTGCAAGCACATTCGGCCTAGCACACATATGAGTGCTTGATGCTATATTATAAGTTTTGAGCTACAATATGCAAAGCATTAACTAGTAAAATGCATGCTGTTTTTGTGAGGTATTAAGTGCATAATTGGCCTCAACATGTACATGAATATTCGGCCTTGGGTAGCCTATTGAAGGCCTTAGCTTTTCCTTGATGCTCGAATAAATTGTATTGAATTGCTTGATGTAGTATAAAATGTGCATGACCATTGTGTATTCAAGCTAAAGAGTGGCCATATGACCATATATGAACAGAATTAGGAGATATGCCTTATATGTATTGCTTTAATTAAAGCTGATTATATTCCTTGAGACTTACTAAGCATAAAAATGCTTACCCCGTTGCTTTGGCTCTCTGTGTTATAGATTTCGCTCGATAGCAATCGGATTCGGGATCAATAAAGTCGAAGTCATCCACACTATCAACGCCTCTATTTTAGTATAAATTTTGGTTGAACTTTGAAATGGCATGTATAGGACTACCCCTGTTAGTTTAAAAATGTGGTGATGTATATGTATACGGCCATGCGAAAATGGCTCGTAAAAAGGAAGCATGAACTTAGACTATTTGTGGTTTGTATGTATATATTTGGTGTCATGATGTGGCTATGGATTGGAAATGGGAATGTTGGTCACATGATCAGCCATTGGCACGGTTAAAATGATCATATATGAACCTATGTATGGCAAGACTAGTTGGTTCATGGAGACTACCAAATAGGTAAGACCTACCTTAAAACAGATGCTGCCAGCTGCAGTGACGTGAATGTGAAAAATCACCAAAATTTGTAGGAATGGTATTAAATAGTGAATAAGCTATGTAAATGAACCTTGATGAGTCTATTTTCATATGGAAGAAACGAAATGGTCATAGGAGTTACATGTTAAGAGATATTGAAGCTATTGTGAAACAGGGCCAGAACGGTTTCTGGGTCCCCTGTCGCAACTTTAAAAATTTACTATAAATTATCCAGAATGAATTAGGAGACATACCTTATATGTACAGATTCCATTTTGAGTCTAGTTTCATTAGAAGCAAACGGCACCAGCATTAAAGCCCTGTACAGAGAGATATTCAAGTTATACCGTGCGAAGGTCAGAGCAGTCGATCCCTGTAACATGGGTGACTTTAACTAATAAACTGTACCAATTGGCCCGACCAAAATTCTAGAAATAAATCCATGGATGGATATATGAGTCTAAATTCAGGAAAATTTACGAAACCAGTTTCCGAGTTTTGAAACTCGAGATATGATTTTTAAGGCGAAGGTGACGCAGTCTTCCAGCCTGACTGGAAATGTCAAATTGGTGGGCAAAACATGTGATCTTGGCTTGTTAACCCCTCGTGTCCGACACCGGCGATGGTCTCGGGTTCGGGGTGTTACAATTTTATTGGTATCAGAGCCACGCTTTAGTCGATTCTAGGACTACCGTGATGTGTTTGGGGTCTAGCTATACATGCCATTAAATGATGAATCGATAGTGTGGTGATTTCTGACAATTTGACTTTGTGTTTGGTTATAGCAATGGATCCCGATCCCAACCGAAGCGATAGCTGATGATGTGGAGAGTGTGGCGCTGCTCCGCGCAAGGGACAGCGCCGGACTCTCAACCTATGGCCAGCAATCCGAATGATGAGGCTAGGCAAGCCTTTTATAGTGTGATGAACGAATGGTTTAATCAATACATTCGAACTAACACTACTGTTCCACAAACTCCATTCCCGACAAATGCAACCCCGCACCTACAATACCTCCGTGGATGACCAAATGAGGTCAAGTAAGCCCCGATCGATAGGATTCAAAAACATGGGGCCACTGAATTTAAGGCTACGGATGATGATGATGCCGAGCGAGCTGAATTTTGGTTGGATAACACTATCCGGTGCTCGATGAGCTATCCTGTACACCGATGAGTGCTTAAAGTGTACCATCTCCTTGCTACGCGAGTCCGCCTACTATTGGTGGAGTACTCGACTTGTGGTGCCTAGAGAGCAAGTGACTTGGGAATTCTTTCAAACCGAGTTCAAAAAGTATATTAGTCGAGATTCATCGACCAAAAGCGAAGGAATTCCTTGATCTTAAGCAAGGTTCGATGTCGATTCTCACTCACTGACGAAAATTTGTGAGGCTTAGCCAGACGCACGAGAATGCATTTCGTCCAAGCCATTATGTGTAAACGCTTCGAGGATGGGCTGAATGATGATATAAGGATGTTCGTTGGCATTCTCGAGATACGAGAGTTCGTAGTACTTGTTGAGCGAGCTTGTAAAGCAAAGAGCTTAGAAAGGAGAAACAAAAAGCTGATGTGGGAGCTGGAGAATTCCGAAAGAGGTCCTCGGAAAGTCTCTTCAACAAGCATCAAAGAGATTTCGAGATGATGCGAGCCGGTCTAGAGGCGTTTCGGGCTTTTCTAGACGAGGACGCGATCGACCCCGTGACCACACGAGTCACTTCGATCGCCATGGTGGAAATGATCACGAGAGAGGCGAGTGTCCACATTGTGGCAAATGGCATTCGGGAGCTGTTGGTTTTGTGATCGCTCCTGCTATAAGTGTGGGTCGGCCGACCACTTTACGAAGGATTGCCCGAGGATGCATGAACAGAATTAGGAGATATGCTTTACGAGCGATGAGCGTGCACTTGTCTGTCCAATCCGATAGTGTGTTAGTAGCTGAATTGAAAGCCAAACCATTGTTGATACATCAAATTCGAGAAGCTCAGAAAGTCGACGACGAGTTGGCTGCAAAACGGGCTGAGTGTGTGCCGAACAAGGACTCGGAATTTCAAATCGACGATGACGATTGTTTGAGGTTCAAAAGTCGTCTGTGTGTTCCAAAGAATTCGGAACTCATTTCGATAATTCTGAATGAAGCCCATTGTAGCCGAATGGCAATCCACCCGGGGATTACGAAGATGTACAATGATTTGAAACGTCGGTTTTGGTGGCATGGTATGAAGCGAGACATCTCCGACTTTGTTTCGAGATGTTTAATGTGTCAACAAGTGAAAGCGGAACATCAGGTGCCTTAGGATTACTTCAGCCAATCACGATACCCGAGTGGAAATGGGATTGAGTCACAATGGACTTTGTATCCGGACTGCCATTGTCAGCAAGTAAGAAGGATGCGGTTTGGGTCGTGGTAGATAGATTGACTAAGTCGGCCCACTTTGTCCCTCAGACGCACGGATTTTCAATGGACAAATTAGCCGAGTTATACGCTTTCTCGATTGTGAGATTACACGGGTGCCTATTTCCATCGTGTCGGATAGAGATCCGAGATTTACCTCACGATTTTGGAAAAAGTTGCAAGAAGCTTTGGGTACCAAGTTGCATTTCAAAGACCGCCTTTCACCCCCAAACCAATGGTCAATCCGGCGGATAATTCGGATACTTGAGGATATGTTAAGATGTTGCGTCCTCGAGTTTAGTGGTTCATGGGAACGGTATTTGCCGTTGATTGAATTCGCTTACAACAACGACTTTCAATCAAGTATTAAGATGGCACCCTACGAGGCCTTGTACGGTCGTAAATGCTTGTACACCATTGTTTTGGACCGAGCTCGGTGAAAGCAAGATTTTCGGTGGATTTGATTAGAGATGCTGAATGAAAGTGAAAGTAATCCGTGAAAGTCGAAGATAGCCTCCGATAGTCGTAAGTCGACGCGGATCTGAAGCGTAAGGATATCGAGTATCGTGGGTGATAAAGTGTTTCTCAAGGTATCGCCTTGGAAAAAGATACTCAGATTCGGCCGTAAGGGCAAGCCGAGCCCGAGGTTCATTGGGCCATATGAGATATCCGAGCGAGTCGGTCCAGTGGCATATCGTTTGATTTTGCCCCCTGAACTCAAAAAGGTTCACGATGTCTTTCACGTTTCGATGCTTCGACGCTATAGATCCGATCCATCGCACGTGATTAGTCCATCAGAAATTGAAATTCAAGCTAATATGAGTTATGAGGAAGAACCGATTCGTATCCTATCACGAGAAGTGAAAGAGTTGCGAAACAAGCGGGTTCCGCTAGTGAAAGTGTTATGGCTCAAGCACGGGATAGAAGAAGCTACTTGGGAGACCGAGAACTCTATGAAAGAGCGATATCCAAACCTATTTACGGTAAGATTTTCGGGACGAAAATTTCTTAAGTGGGGAGAGTTGTGACAGCCAAAATTGACCCTAGTCGGGATGTGGTTTCGGGACCACAAAATCGAGGCATAAAAATAATTTAAAATTTATTTTGATGCCTATGATATGTGTTAATTTGTGTGTGACATTTTGATGTTTCGATTTAGTGTTATAAATGCGAATTTCACTAGAAAGGACCTAGTGGTGAACTTTGAAAGTATGATGGGGAAATGTGTGATGACTAGTTGCTCATGCATGCAAAAATAAGGGATTTGCATGTCAAATTTCCCCCCCCAACATGAAGTGGCCGGCCATGGCAAGAGAGGATGGGCAAAACATGTCATGAAACATGTTTTGTTGGTGCATTAGGGAGAAATAATAAACAAAGGTGTATGGGTAAGAAAAGAATGAAAAAAATGTGTATGAGTGTGGTATTCCCCCATTGCCGTGAGTTGTAGAGAAAGAAAGAAAAATTTTGTTCATCCTTTCTTTGAGCCAAAACTAAGGAAGAAGGAGGATTTTGCTTCATGCTTGGTTTGGAAGAGATCTAGAAGGAGATTTGGCTAAGTTTGCACCAAGATTAAGGTATGTATGAGGTTGTGTTAGGAGTTTCATGCATGTTTTGGTTGCTAACTTGATGTGCATGTTAGCCATGGCTCAAATCTTTGTTAAGCCATTGAAATGGTATTTGGCCAAAGTTGTTATGGTGATAAAGCCATTGCATGCTAAGTGTGAAGCTTGATGATGATGCATGCAATGATGGATTGTCTACTCTTGAGTAAGATTTTGAGCTTTCTTTTGTTTTATCATGATTGAAGTTGAAAAGGAGCATGATTGTCATATTCGCCATGATGCATTCATGAGCATGGTTCATGCTTCTTGCATGTTAGTTAAAATTTGTGTTTTGGATGGCTATGGACACCTTGAAATTCGCCATGCTCATATATGTATATATATGTTTGCACATGATGTTTTGGTTATGAACTAAGTGATGAATATGGTTGTTTAAAGAAGAAGATGTTGAAGAATGATTGTGAAATTGCAAGCACATTCGCCTAGCACACATATGAGTGCTTGATGCTATATTATAAGTTTTGAGCTACAATATGCAAAGCATTAACTAGTAAAATGCATGCTGTTTTTGTGAGGTATTAAGTGCATAATTGGCCTCAACATGTACATGAATATTCGGCCTTGGGTAGCCTATTGAAGGCCTTAGCTTTTCCTTGATGCTCGAATAAATTGTATTGAATTGCTTGATGTAGTATAAAATGTGCATGACCATTGTGTATTCAAGCTAAAGAGTGGCCATATGACCATTTAAACTCCTTGTCATATTCGCCATAAGCTAGCACAATGAGGTTTTAATAAATTGAATTTGTTTGAATTAGCTCAAGAGCTAAGAGGGCCACAATTGGACAAGGGAAGGAAAAAGTGATCGAATAGCCGTAAAAGCCGCTTCGACAACATCCGAGGTAAGTCCTCAAGAAGTGACCTTAATTGAATTATGGGGAATGAAATATGGATGTATTGATTATTGATTTATGTGTGTATGAGCATTCGAATATACCCGGCTAAGTCCCGGCGATCATGCTAATGATTATAATTGTGTTTGAGCCTTAGTAAAGAAAATGAAATATGTATGTCCAATGATTATTGATGTATGTGTGCATGAGAAATTGAATGATATCCGGCTAAGCCCCAAGACAATTATGCTGAAAATTATATCCGGGTTAAGACCAAGGCAATTGTGCTAGTAGCTATATCCGGCTAAGACCAAGGCATTCGTGCAGGTTGTTAAATCCGGGCTAAGACCCAAAGGCATTTGTGCAAATCGTGATATCCGGGTTAAGTCCGTAGGCCTTGGTGCGGGTTACCATAACCGGCTATGTCCCAAGGCGATTGAACGAGTAGTGACATCCGGTTAAACTCAAGGTATGTGATTTGAAAATTATAAGCTTGGTGGAAAATTTCAGCAAATGCACTTGTGAAATTTCCCAATGACAAGGTAAGTGCGGTGTGTGCTTCGCGCGCTAGGAGTAAGAGCGTATGAATATCCGCTCCTATGATGGAACGAGTTATCGGCCTTAATGAAGCCGTTATTTGTGTATGAACATAAGAGTTGGGATGGTGAAGTAAGTATGATTATGTGAATGTGCATTAATGAAATGATGCATTTGATTATGTGAATGTATTGCTTTAATTAAAGCTGATTATATTCCTTGAGACTTACTAAGCATAAAAATGCTTACCCCGTTGCTTTGGCTCTCTGTGTTATAGATTTCGCTCGATAGCAATCGGATTCGGGATCAATAAAGTCAAGTCATCCACACTATCAACGCCTCTATTTTGGTATAAATTTTGGTTGAACTTTGAAATGGCATGTATAGGACTACCTGTTAGTTTAAAAATGTGGTGATGTATATGTATACACCATGCGAAAATGGCTCGTAAAAAGGAAGCATGAACTTAGACTATTTGTGGTTTGTATGTATATATTTGGTGTCATGATGTGGCTATGGATTGGAAATGGGAATGTTGGTCACATGATCAGCCATTGGCATGGTTAAAATGATCATATATGAACCTATGTATGGCAAGACTAGTTGGTTCATGGAGACTACCAAATAGGTAAGACCTACCTTAAAAACAGATGCTGTCAGCTGCAGTGATGTGAATGTGAAAAATCACCAAAATTCGTAGGAATGGTATTAAATAGTGAATAAGCTATTTAAATGAACCTTGATGAGTCTATTTTCATATGGAAGAAACGAAATGGTCATAGGAGTTACATGTTAAGAGATATTGAAGCTATTGTGAAACAGGGCCAGAACGGTTTCTGGGTCCCCTGTCGCAACTTTAAAAATTTACTATAAATTATCCGGAATGAATTAGGAGACATACCTTATATGTAAAGATTCCATTTTGAGTCTAGTTTCATTAGAAACAAACGGCACCAGCATTAAAGCCCTGTACAGAGAGATATTCAAGTTATACCGTGCGAAGGTCAGAGCAGTCGATCCCTGTAACATGGGTGACTTTAACTAATAAACTGTACCAATTGACCTGACCAAAAATTCTAGAAATAAATCCATGGATGGATATATGAGTCTAAATTCAGGGAAAATTTACGAAACCAGTTTCCGAGTTTTGAAACTCGAGATATGATTTTTAAGACGAAGGTGACGCAGTCTTCCAGCCTGACTGGAAATGTCAAATTGGTGGGCAAAACATGTGATCTTGGCTTGTTAACCCCTCGTGTCCGACACCGGCGATGGTCTCGGGTTCGGGGTGTTACACGCTGGTAAGATTTTCGGGGACAAAAATTCCTAAGGGGGGAGAGTTGTGACAGCCCTAATTTGACCCTAGTAGGAAAGTGGTTTCGAGACCACAAAATCGAGTCACAAAATTATTTAAATGCTCTTTTCTATGTTTATTATATGTGAAGTTTAATGTGTGAAAGTATCATGTCTTAATTTTGTCATTTGAATGTGGAATTAGCTAAAAAGGACTTGTTTGAGAAACTTTGAAAATGTGGTAGGTGAATGTCCAAGTGATTAATTTTGTTAAATTATTAAAGTAGAGGATTTGCATGTCTATTTTACCACTTTATTTAAGTGTACGGTAGTGGGGTTGGTTTAATGCATCATGTGCTTTATATAATAATAAATTATAAACTTAAATTATGGTATAAAATAATATATGTTATTTTATAACATAAAATGAGGTGATAAAAACAAAGTTGAGCATTATTTTTATCACTTAGTCGAAACTAAAGAAAACAAAAAGAAGAAGAGAAGCTGTTGAATATTCAGTCATTTGGGGAGATAAATTCAAGGTAAGTTCATGGTAGTTTGGTTGAAAATTCATGTTTTTGAGTTCCTCTATTGGTTCTACTTTAAACCCATGAATTAATTTGTTAAATGTTGGTTAATTGTGCATTCGATCATGATAGGAAATTGCAAAAATTTGTATTTGATGATAGAAATTGATAAATGAAAGTTTCATGGACTATAATGTTAAAATCCATGTGATTGTAAGTTTATAAGTTTAAATTTTGAAATTTGAACTATGTGTGGCTTAATTGCTTGGAATGGGCATTCGACTATAGTATGAAATGCAAAGAAAATTTGGTGTTGGATGTTTTAAATGATTTAGATAGTTATAAATTAAGTTTGAGGCTTGGTACTTATGTATAGATGGTCTATTTAGATAACCAAGCTTGGAAGTTGAGTAAATTATGTTTTGAGAACTTTGTGAATATTCAGCCTAGGGGTATAGTTGTGAAGTATATTAGGCCAAATGTATATGTATGAGAGTTTTAATAGGAATTTCGGGTATTATGAAAGATGATGTATATATTTAATCATAGGATGGTCTCGGTAACCTTAGAAAAGAATGCGTGAAAATTGAATAGGTTGCTCTAATGACCGAATATGCTAAAAGCTAATACATAGACTAGTTGATAAATATGTGTTAAAGAAATGTGAACAAATATCTACTTGATTGGTATTCGGCTATGGTTAATTGTAAAATTAATTGACCGATTGTGGAGTAGTGAATCTGTTTAAATTGTGAGGGCATGAATGGATTTTAAGGTGGCCAAAATTGTTTAAATGAAATATTTGTAAAGATGCATAGTGCCGAATGTGTTCATGAATGAATGAGTTATGTGGGTTGTTTAAATGAAAGAAATGGATAAGTTAAGGTATAATTAAGTGTTCGAATGTGAATTACAAAGTACATGAATTTGAAAATGAAATGGTGATAGACTTAAGTGGACAATGATGCAAATGAATTAGCTTTTGAAATGTATATGGTTGCCGTACGTATGTGTTTGATTGATAAGTTAAATTTGTTGATTTTAGCTCAAGAGCATAGAGGGGCAATTTCAAATAAGGGAAAAGCTAAAGTAACTGAATAGCCGATCCGCGACTGTTGAAAATATTCGAGGTAAGTTTTGAGTAATCAAACATAGTTTATAATTGAATGTAATATGAAAAATGTATAATAGGAGAATTATGACATGGATAAGGTGTGTGATATGTGCATTTATTCGAATGAAGGAAATAAATTATTAGTGTGTTTGTGCTATGTGAAATCAAGTAACATATGATTTGATATGCATGAAACTTGGTGAATTGATTATCGTATGATGAATTCGGGCTTCGAGCCTAGCAGGCTATAATGCTGGTGAAATAATATCTGGCCTCGAGCCTAGCAGGCTATAATGCCGGTGAAATAATATCGGGCTTCGAGCCTAGCAGGGGAAATGCCGGTGAATAAATTCAGACTTAAAGTCTAGCAGGCTTCGTGCCGGTGATGAATTCGGGTTTAAAACTTAGCAGGCTAATTGCCAGTGATTTGATAACAGTCTAAGACTATGATGCTTCGTGATAGAACGACGATTGAATACATTCATTACATTAAGTTGCCCAGGTACGTATCATATACTTATATGTGAGTTTGATTTGAAATGAACCATAAGTGTATCCTGTGATGCATATGTGAATAAGAGTTATGACTATATATATAATAATGATACATCTGGTCAAGATGTGAAATTATGTGATGGTATTTGATTTACCTATGTTATATGAGTTTAGATTCAAGTAAAATAAAAATGCTAAATGTACAATATGTGCTGGTGTATATTCGGCCAAATGGAAATATACTTCGAAAATGTATTTGATAAATTGAATGATCAATTTATAATTGAGTATATTTGTTTGCATTGCTTAAAACTTACTAAGCTTATAAAATCTTACTGCGTTTGTTATGTTTTTCTGTTTTATAGATCGTTGACTCCAGCCACTTGCTCGGGGATCATCAGCAACTCGTCACACTATCTATCGTTTTGGTACTATTATGTTCTGGAATTCGTATGGCATGTATAGAATAGACTTAAGTGAATGACATTTTGAGATGTTATTGTATATAAGCCATGTGAATATGGTAACTTTTGAATGTCGGTATAAGTCTGAATTTTGATCTTTGATTGTGTTTGGCTATGCATATAATTGCTAATGAACTTATGTAAATGTGAATGTACAAATGTAGTGTTTTGGATTGGTAACTCTTCATAACCCACTCCTGCGACAGATACGGGTTATAAGGGTGTTACATATACCGTTTTCATCATCTTCAAGTTGTTAGAATTTTCCCGATAAAATTCACATGGACCAATTGATTCAAATAAGTCTGAAAGGATGAATTTTGGTCCTCCATGGTTTTTAATTCATCTTCTTGAACTCCCAAGGTGCCTTGGTACTTGAATCATTTAAGGTAACTTCCGAGTTACTTTTTCACCCCTTGTGCAAAACTATAAAAAATTATCCAAATAATGCAAATTTAGTATAAAAAGAACTAAAATTTGAAATAAAATATAATTTAAGCTTGATTTTATTATTGTATAATAAAATTATAAAATTAGATAGAAATTACATAGAATTTGCATGAATTCATGTTCAAAAGGTGCTAAAAAGTCTATATATTTTAGTCTTTCCAAGTACTCACATTATTGGTATACCAATCATAAAGCTCGCTAAGGAGAACACAAAAAAAAAAGCTCCCACTAAGGCAAAGTTAAACAGAGAGCTCGTATAGAGTAGACCAAAAAGAGAACTCGCATAAAGCAGAGCCAAATAGAAAGCTCACACAAAGTAGAGCCAAATAGAGAGCTCACACAAAGCAAAGCCAAATAGAGAGCTCGTATAAAGTAGAGATAAATAGAGAGGTTGCATAAAGTAGATCTAAATAGAGAGCTCACACAAAGTAGAGCCAAATAGAGAGCTCGCATAAACAGAGCTAAAACATTTACTTATAAAATGCTCTCACGTTAAGTGCCTTTCAAAAAAAAGTTTAAAACCATTCTTTCAAAACATTCTTATTATCAAAAGCTTTCATAAAATTTTGCATTAAAATCATCTTTTAAAAATCATAATTTGGAAAACGGAGGTCGTAGCTTAAAACAGAGCTTCTTAGAAATCTTACTTTTGGGTTTTGTAAACAACGTTTCCTTTAGAAAACCATAGCCATTGGTGATCATAATCAAAATACCTTTGAAAACCCATAAACTAACAGTTACCAACCACTCACACTTTTAAAAATTTAGTAAGGAATATACTCATAACAGAACCTGACCACTCACCAAAAATGAAGGACTTCAACGATTTTGGCTTTGCCTTTATCCTTGCTAGAAGATGGTACAATTGGTTTACGACAAACAAACATATTACTAACAGAACTGTAACATCCCTAGCCCGAATCCAACACCGAGATAGGGCTCGAGGCATTACCAGAATTTTACACTCTCAGTATACTAACTTGGATCACAAAATTTCATTTGGATTTAAAACCTTTCAATCATGAACACCTCGTCCCTTGTATAGGCCTTCGAAACCTATAACATATCGGAGAACAATGCGGGACAAATACGGGCACGTTCGATTTACCTTGGGCTACCCAAAAAATTTTCCTCAACATAAAGGGGCACACGCCCGTGTAGGTGGGCCGTGTGGACTCACACGCCCATGGGCTCATTCCGTGTCTAAAACTTGAGCATTCTGTTAAATTAACATGGCCAAGACACACGCTCGTGTGTCCTACCCGTGTGCTAATTTAGCTTAAAGTTTTAGGTGCAGGGGACACACGATCATACCACACGCCCATGTGGATGGACCGTGTGTCTCACACGGCCTAGACACACGCCCGTGTATCTAACCATGTGGACCTTAATAGGCTATTTTCCAAGCCTTTAGTCACCCCTTTCCTACTGCTTCTTCTTAATAGATACAAAATTCAAAGTAAAACATGATTATATACTTGTAAATGATCTTGATGAAGTTAGTTGCATTGAAACCTCATATCATTGGTTTCATGAAAAAGGTTATTTCCCAACTAGCATTTATTGGTTCTTATGTTATTGCAATACATTCAAGACTTGGCTCGTTTTTGAACTCATTGCCACTTGTAGCAACCCATCGTGATGGAGCATAAACATGCATATAAAGGCAAGTCATAGCCTACTTTCAAACATGCCATTTTCCATGGCCTTATACAAAAAGATGAATGCATCTTTACATGCCTTCATTTGGAAATTCAAATGACACATATGACAAAATACTCAAAGCCCTATACATGCCATTTACAAAATAGAAGTATCTTTATACCAAAGCTTGACTAGCTGATATTGTGTTGACCCTCCAATTGTCTTCCAACCCTTATAAGTCCTCGAGCTCTGAAAAATCGAGAAAAAGACAGGGGTAAGTATTTACATGCTTAGTAAGCTCGAATAACCGGAAAGTAAACTTACCGAGTAATTAGCATACATCCATACTTAAATCATGGAATCATCTATTATAAAATGATTTCCTATCACATGCACTCAATTAATGAGTTAGTCACTTAACAAAACATCATGTAACTTATCTAGATGAGTTCATCATTCATCACCTTGTTAGCATACATCATATTAACCCCGTTGAGTTTTTAGGAAATCTCGATGGAATACCCAGTATCCGTCAATTATCACAAATGATCATTTTACATATATGCACTCCCTTGAACCTCACATTTCATGGCGAAATTACCAGTCCAGGCTAAATTCCCCATATCATAAACTTATAAGGTGATGTCAGGATTACCAGTCCAAGCTAAATCCCTTATAGTGACAAACACCCTTAATGAGCTCGGATCTGAATTACCAGTCCAGGCTAAATTCAGACCCTAATCGGATTACCCATCTGGGCTAAATCCATAGTGCACACATATTCTTCGGGAGGCTTGATCATTCAAGGAACACCCGTCCGGGCTAGATTCCTTTTCGTACTTGAGATCACGGATTATCCGCCCGAGCTAAATCCTTACTGCAACACATTCAGGATCTCATTCCACATGTAAAACATAGTTTATCCATCGAATTCCCTTTTTAACCTCAACTGAGACGGTTATCAATAATTCATTATCAAATATGCATTTCATACATTTTCATGCCATCAATAAATGCAAATATCATGCATTCATAAATCATGCAATTATACATATTAGGGGTTTACTTTAAGTTATCCAAACTTACTTGGTATTCTTTTTGGGATTATGTTTCGATTATTCCGAAACCTTGCGTTTACCACGATCGACCTCTAGATTTTGTTCCTCGGGGTCTATAATAGCAAAATTAACTCATTAATACCCCACATTGTACATTTCAAGTTTAATATCTACCCTTGGTTCAAATGACCGTTTTGCCCCTAACCTATCACATTTTACGATTTAGTCCCTAGGCTCGGATAATGAAACACATACACTTTGTATCTTACCCAAGCCTAGCCAAACACTTTTCCTTCTTATGGTAGCTCACATTATCCATTAATTTCTCATTTCTACCACACATTTACATCTTTTGCAAAATGGTCCCTATAAGGGTTTCTTATGAAAATCAACTAGAAAAAGATGTTTAACACACATTTATCTTTCATATTCCTCCATAATCCATCAAAATACCAATAACTCATGAATGGGTAAATTTTTTAACATAAACCCTAGCATGAAACATGGGTAGAAATACGAAGAGCAAGCTACCGAGATTTCAAAAATACAAAGAACATAAAAAAGGGGCTTGGGAGCACTTACTATTTAGCTTGGAAAGCTTGAAAACCCTAGCTATGGTGACCCTTGAAATTCAACTGGATGAAGAAGAAAATGAGCTGATTTTGATTCATTTTTTCCCATTTTATTTCATTAAAATGATAAATGACCAAAATGCCCTTATGCCCTTTCTTTAAAATTTCATCCATGCAAGCCCATTTTTGTCCAAAAATTTAGAATTTGGGTAAATTTCTCTCCAAGACCCTCTAATTCATAATCTAGAGCAATTTCATACAAATTGCTTCTAGAAACCAAGTTTTGCAATTTATTCAATTTAGTCCCTAATTTCCAATTGAACATCTTATGCTCAGAACTTCTTCATGAAACTTTAACATATGCATAAACTCATATTCTAGGCCTCATAATAATCATAAAATAAATATTTTGACATAGGATTTGTGGTCCTGAAACCACTATTCCGACTAGGCCCAATTTCAGGATGTTACAAGAACAATCATAAATCACACATGCATGCGAACCCAGCTCTAAGGGCAATCAAACCTAATAAGACAAAGGCTTACCTGGATTGCTATGGACAGAATTTTTAGAATAGAGACTCATCAACAGAATATTCAATAAAATTTTTCACCTAATCAAGTGTCTTATTTATAGACCTAAGAGTCGTAGATATTTTTGGATACTTTATCTAATTTAGGAAAGACGTTACTTGCACATAAAGTATTCCTAGATACACTAAGACACTTTTTCCTAATTTGAGTCTGACTATATCTTTGACCAAAGAACCCAATTTGCACCTTGACTGGTGAACCCAGTTTACAACTTACATGGAGAACCCAATTCGCCACACAGACTGCTGAACCCAAATTTGCCAACACATTAGCAAACATACCTCGCAGTGAAACTAGCGAACCCCTTACCACTTCATTTGGTGTACACTGCAGCTCAGCGAACACCCTTACTAAAATTTCATTGGCAAGCACCAGCTTGCCTGAATCTTGGCAAACGCACAATTCAACCTATTTTAGCAATCCTAGTTTGCTCCATAAATAACATATTTATGTTTATAAATTATATTAAGATTGTCAATATTGGTTGTTGTTGGATTAAAATTATGATGTATTTCAAAGTATATCCTGATGAAATAAGTAAATGCTTGTATATAGGTCTTTAAGTTTACCCAAGTTTCGAGCTCCTGCATATGTTGCACACTTGAGAATACATGAATAGGTTCTGAGTTCCTTCATATGTTGTGGACTCAAAAATACAGGATTAGGTTCTGAACTCCTGCATATGTGATCTATCGTAATTCGGTGTAGCATATTAAACTAGTTTCTGCACTTTAGGAGCTTGAATATAAGCATTTTAGTTATGTTTTAGTTACACTTCAACAAGTATAGTTAAGTATAATACAATGTGTAATTTGAGTCTTTTATTGACTTTAAGGGTCGAATGAACCCTAAGGGTGAGCTAATATACTTTACAAGTGTGCAGGAGACCATTAGAAGGCATATTAACTTAATATTGGTTGCTAGGTTACAACACGAAGCATTTGATGTTGCAACTGAATAAGTCTAAAATTGTCTTTGATGTTGTGACATAGCATGAGGATGTCGTGATATACCCCTGAAGATACCCTGAAGAAGAGTATACTACCATCGATGTCGAAACACATGACATCACCTCTGTGTGGGAAACTAATATGAACCATGGGAATTTTGGTCTGTACAATCCAACTTTCAGCTCGAAAACGTCAGCTGACTCAGGGTTAAGGATTACGACCACCCTAAACCTATAAATAGGCTCGGTTAACACATGTGAAGGACACCTTTTTTGCTATTGTATAAGTTTCTCTTTAAATTTTAGTCTTTAGTTTTCTTTTTCCTTTAGGATTTAGGTTTTAGATTTTTTTCTTAATCACTTCTAGGGAGAAATCAAATTCTGAAATTATTCTCAAACTCTGTGAGGATTTTACACTTAAATTCAATACAATCAGGCTTCTTCTAAACTCTATTCTTGAAACTGTTCTTTATGTTCAGTCTTTTGCTCAAGATTATATTGTTTATTAGATCCATGAGGAGCTAATCCTCTTGTGGGGGATTAGCAAGTTGAGGTATGAATAATAAACTATTTTATTAGGATTTCTTAACGAATCAGCTATTCAAGAAAAGAAGAACCTAAACCTGACAACCCTAGGAAGTAATCAAGGTGGGAATTAACCCAAGATTGGTACGGCCTATTGATGAACACCTTAACCCTGACTGGACTGTGAGGTTGGAAGATAAATAGTTCTTGCTAACTCAGTATTTAAGTTGTGACAGCCCTAATATGACCCTAGTCGGGAAGTGGTTTCGGGACCACAAAACCGAGTCATAAAAATAATTAGCTGTCATGTTTGATGCTTACTATATGTATATATGCATGTGTGAAAATTTCATATTTGAATTTTGCTAATTGTAGGTGAAATTTAGTAAATAGGACTTATGTGAGAAAATTTAGAAGTGTGCTAGGCAAAAGTAAAGTGGCCTGTTAATGCATGTTATAGAAGTGAGGGGTTTGCATGTCAAATTGCCCAAAAAATTGAGCTAGTGGCCGGTCATGCTATGGGTCATAGCATATTTTAAGCATGGTGTGCTAATGTTCATGTTGGAAAGAATAAAATAATGAGTTAGTAATAAAATAAGGGGGATGAAGGGTGAAGGAAAGAAAAAAAAGGCATCACATTGTTCTTCTTAGCCGTACAAGAAGAAGAAGAAAGAAGGAAAGGGGTGAAAGAAACAAGTCTTTATTCTTGTTTCTTCTTGGCCGATTCTAAGAGGGAGAGAGGGAGCAACCATTCGGTGATTCTGTGACAGCCCAAAATTGACCCTAGTCGGAATGTGGTTTTGAGACCACAAAACCGAGGCATAAAAATAATTAAAAATTTATTTTGATGCCTATAATATGTGTGTGCTCATGTATGACATTTTATGATGATTGATTTAGTGTTATAAAGGTGAATTCCACAAGAAAGGACTTAGTAGTGAACTTTGAAAGTACGATAGGGAAATGTGTGATGACTAATTAAAGCATGCATGCAAAATAATGGACTTGCATGTCAAATTCCCTTTTACAAGTGATGGCCGGCCATGACAAAGAGATATGGGCTAAACATGTCATGAAACATGTTTTGTTGGGCATTAGGAGAAATAATAAACAAATAAGCATGGGTAAGAAAAGAATGAAAAAAATGTGTGTGAGAGAGTAGCATTCCCCATTGCCGTGCAACCAAGAAGAGAAAACAAAAAATTTGTTCATCCTTGTTCTCTCCTTTTGGCCAAAAATACTAAGAGGAAGAAGAGATTTTGCTTCATTTCCTTTGTTTAGAAGAGATCTAGAAGGATATTTGGCTAAACTTGCATCAAGATTGAGGTATGTATGAGGTTGTGTCATGAGATTCATGCATGTTTTAGTTGCCAACTTGATGTTCATGTTAGCCATGGTTCAAATCCTTGTTATGCCATGGAAGTGGTATTTGGTCAAGGTTGGTATTGTGATAAAGCCATTGCATGTTAAGTGTGAAGCTTGATGATGATGCATGCAATGATGGATTGTCTACTCTTGAAATTTCTTTGTAGCCATCTTGAGTAAGACTTTGAGTTTTCTTTTGTTTAACCATGATTGAAGATAAAAGGGCATGATTATGATGTATTCGGCCATGATGCATTCATGAGCATGGTTCATGCTTCTTGCATGTTAGTTAAAATTTGTGTTTTAGATGGCTATGGACACCTTGAAATTCGCCATGCTCATATATGTATATATATGTTTGCACATGATGTTTTGGCTATGAAGTAAGTGATGAATATGTTTGTTTAAAGAAGAAGATGTTGAAGAATGCTTGTGAAATTGCAAGCACATTCGCCTAGCACACATATGAGTGCTTGATGCTATATTATAAGTTTTGAGCTACAACATGCAAAGCATTAACTAGTAAAATGCATGCTGTTTTTGTGTGGTATTAAGTGCATAATTGGCCTCAACATGGACATGTATATTCGGCCTTAGGTAGCCTATTGAAGGCCTTAGCTTTTCCTTGATGCCCGAATGAATTGTATTGAATTGCTTGATGTAGTATAAAATGTGCATGACCATTGTGTATTCAAGCTAAAGGGTGGCCATTTGACCATTTAAACTCCTTGTCATATTCGCCATAAGCTAGCACAATGAGGTTTTAATAAATTGAATTTGTTTGAATTAGCTCAAGAGCTTAGAGGGCCACAATTGGACAAGGGGAAGGAAAAAGTGATCGAATAGCCGTAAAAGCCGTTCGACAACATCCGAGGTAAGTCCTCAAGAAGTGGCCTTAATTGAATTATGTGGAATGAAATATGGATGTATTGATTATTGATTTATGTGTGTGAGTATTCGAATGATACCCGGCTAAGTCCCGAAGGCGATTATGCTAGTGATTATAATTGTGTTTGAGCCTTAGTAACGAAAATGAAATATGTATGTCCAATGATTATTGATGTATGTGTGCATGAGAAATTGAATGATACCGGGCTAAGCCCAAGACAATTATGCTGGAAATTATATCCGGTTAAGACCGAAGGCAATTGTGCTAGTGGCTACATCCGGCTAAGACCAAGGCATTCGTGCGAGTCATTCTATCCGGCTAAGACCAAGGCATTCGTGCACGTGGTTATATCCGGTTGTATTCAAGAAGCTTGGGCTGGAGGTGAGTGTTGGTTGCTGTAATGAATTCAATTGGTACGCTCGAAAAGCCCAAAGAATAAGGTATGTTTACACGTGCATTGGAAAGTCGACATGTTTGAGCAACATTCGCTCGATCGACTAACGAATTTCAGCTATTGAATTGGTTGATACCTTGTGAAAGTAAATAATGATGAAGTGCGAAGTAAGAATGATTATGTGAATGTGTATTAATGAAATGATGCATTTGGCCATGTGAATGTATTGCTTTAATTAAAGCTGATTTTATTCCTTGAGACTTACTAAGCATAAAAATGCTTACCCGCTGCTTTGGCTCTCTTTTTATAGATTACGCCGATAGCAATCGGATTCGGGATCATTAAAGTCAAGTCATCCACACTATCAACGCCTCTATTTTGGTATAAATTTTGGTTGAACTTTGAAATGGCATGTATAGGACTACCCCTTGTTGGTTTAAATATGCTGTGATGTATATGTGTACGGCCATGCGAAAATGGCTCGTAAAAGTGAAGTACTGAACTTAGACTATTTGCGGTTTTATATATATATATGGTGTCATGATGTGATTATGGATTGGAGATGGGAATGTTGGTCACATGATCAGCCATTGGTATGGTTAAAATGATCATATATGAACCTATGTATGGCAAGACTAGTTGGTTCATGGAGACTACAAAATAGGTAAGACCTACCTTAAAACAGATGCTGCCAGCTGCAGTGACGTGAATGTGAAAAATCACCAAAATTTGTAGGAATGGTATTAAATAGTGAATAAGCTATGTAAATGAACCTTGATGAGTCTATTTTCATATGGAAGAAACGAAATGGTCATAGGAGTTACATGTTAAGAGATATTAAAGCTATTGTGAGACAGGGCCAGAACGGTTTCTGGGTCCCCTGTCGCAATTTTAAAATTTACTATAAATTATCCAGAAAGAATTAGGAGTCATGCCTTATATGTACAGATTCCATTTTGAGTCTAGTTTCATTAGAAACAAACGGCACCAGTATTAAAGCCCTGTACAGAGAGATATTCAAGTTATAACGCGCGAAGGTCAGAGCAGTCGATCCCTGTAACATGGGTGACTTTAACTAATAAACTGTACCAATTGGCCTGACCAAAAATTCTAGAAATAAATCCATGGATGGATATATGAGTCTAAATTCAGGGAAAATTTACGAAACCAGTTTCCGAGTTTTGAAACTCGAGATATGATTTTTAAGGCGAAGGTGACGCAGTCTTCCAGCCTGACTGGAAATGTCAAATTGGGGGGCAAAATATGTGAACTTGGCTTGTTAACCCCTCGTGTCCGACACCGGCGATGGTCTCGGGTTCAGGGTGTTACAGATTCTAAGTCATGAATAAGGTGAGAAATTCATGTTAGCTTATGGATTTTTTTTTTAGCATATTTTGAGTTAGATGTTAAGTTCATTACATAGCCCATGACAAAATTTTTAGTTTTATGGTGTCTTGAGCATTCGGCCATGGGGGAAAATGGTAGGGGATAGATTGATGTTTTAAGGTTTAATAGAGTTTAAGCTACTAATACTTAATTTTTGGTATTTATATGTGAAAGAGATGAACTTGAAATTTTTGAATTTACATGAATAAATCTTTTGGTTTGTCTTAGTATTAAATTGAAGGGAATGCCGTAGGTGCTTGAATGTACTAACTAGATATTGTTTTATATACATATCTCAATAGGTTCGGCTTTGTGCATGAATTTAGGGGATTAAACCTCGAATGATGTTATGTATAGGTTTCGGCTATGAATCTTTGTGTTTAATTTCTTTATGTGTTGATGTTCGAATTGAAAAGGGGATGTTAGTTATGTTATAACATTTGCTTAATAATGAAAGGACATGAGCTTAAAGCTTGAGTAGTATTCGGTATTAGAGTAAGTTAAAATTTGTTAGAAAATAACTCCCAAGTTAGTGAATCATGAGTTGAGAAATGATTTCTCGAATGTCTAAAAAAATATTCAGCCTAGGCTTGTAAACATGTCTAATCGGTGTTAAATGTTTTAATTAGGAAAGATTATAAATTGAGTTTAGTGTTCAAGGAATATTTGGTTGGACACCTAGTGCCAAGCGTGTTCAAACCCAACTTACCAAGTACATAAATATGATAATGCTATAATGGTAGACTTAATTGGATTTCGGCATTTTTAGTGATGCGTTTGACTCTTGTGTCGATTTGGGACAATATGAGTACTATGTGAAACTAAATGATGTCTATGAAATCCTAATATGCAAAGTATTAAGCTAGTATTATGTTCGATGGGGCATGAGTAGAGCATATGTATAATGCTTGAATAACTAGTTAATAAAATCATTCACACTTAATTGTATAATATACATGTATTTAATCGAATAGCTAATTTGATAAGTTATTAAATAAGATCTATTTGTTTGAATCAAGCTCAAGAGCTAAGAGGGTCAAAATCAGATAAAGGAAAAGAAAAAGCAATCGAGTAGCCTATCCGCAACTATTCAAAATATCCGAGGTAAGTTTTAAGTGATTAAACGTTGAGTAAATTCAATCATAATAGAACATAATGAGTTGATTTAATAAGATATGATGTGGCCATGATATGTTTTAAACTCAAATGGTAAGTTCATAAGTGTTTGGACTTAGAAATTTAAGAGCAAATTGTAATAATTTGCTTAGGACAGCAACAGTAACGTGATTTTAGAAAATCACCATAAATTGTTGGTGTGGAATTATAGGCTGAATAAAATATGTAATCAAAGCTTAATTAGTCTAGTTCCTTATAAAAGAGGCCGTGTGAGCAAAGAAATTTCCTAGAAAGAGATATTTAAAGTTGTGTGAGACGGTGTCAGAATGACTCCGAAATCCCCTGTTCTATTTTTAGAAAATCGTTATAATTTGCACAAAAATGGTTATAAGGTAAAATTTATATTCCTAGACTCCTTAATGAGTCTAGTTTCAAATGAAATTGAATATAACACATTTTGAATTCTGTACAATGAGAAATCTGATTCATAGTGAGGAGTGGTCAGATTAGTCGAACAGTGAAACAGGGGAAAACTTTAAGAAAAATCTGGTATTGATTGGCCACACCTAAAATTCTGAAAATTTTATGGATGAAAGATACATGAGTCTACATTCGGGGAAAATTAACGGCAATTGATTTTGAGTTTTGTAGCTCCAGTTATAAACAATTTAGTGACTGTTGCTTAGGAACACTGCTTGTAGTGAATATGTGATTTTGTTGTAAACTTTGATGAAACTATTTGAGTTGCTTATAAGCTATTGCTGAAATTGATGTACAAGAAAAATATGAAATATGTATGAGATATATATATGTGATAAGGCCGAATGGCCAATGTGATGAAAGTGAAAATGTATATATGTGATAAGGCCTAATGGCCGATGTGATGAATGTGAAATTGTATATATGTGATAAGGCCTAATGGCCGATGTGATGAATGTGAAAGTGTGTATATATGTGATAAGGCCTAATGGCCGATGTGATGAATGTGAAGGTGTATATATATGTGATAAGGCCTAATGGCCGATGTGATGAATGTGAAGGTGTATATATGCGATAAGGCCGAATGGCCAATGTGATGAATGTGAAAGTGTATATATGTGATAGGGCCGAGTGGCCAACGTGATGGATGTGGAAGTGTATAAATGTGATAAGTCCCGAAGGGCATTTGTGTTAGTACTATATCCGGGTTAAAACCCCGCAGGTTTTATGCGAGAATATTATCACCGATTAATGACCGTAGGCTTCGTGCTCATACTATATCCGAGCTCTAATGACCCGATGACTACGTGTGGAGATTTTGTCCGGGTAAGCCCCGAACTAAAGGTTTTGCTGAAGATTCAAGTGAAGCGTAAGATTATGCGACTTCACAGTGACAATTAGTAATAAATACGTTCAATGCGTTAAGTTGGTCAGGTATGTATTTTGAGATTATATTTAAGTTTGATTTAGACTAAATCACAAGGTCGTTATGTGATGCACATGTGAGTAAAGCAATGAGATTGTTCTATGATTATTGTGCATTTGGTCAATGTGGAAAGTCAGGTAAAAAAAATATGTAATGTACCTATGATCATAAGAGGTCACCATCAAGTGAGAATTTATCTGCCTATTACATATGATGAGACGTGCATATTCGGAAAAGGGGATGGTATGCCCGAAGGAAGAGTGAAATAAAAATACGAACAACTATGTTATAATTTGATTGTTATTCGTTGACACGGCTTAAAACTTACTAAGCATTGTAATGCTTATTCCGTGTACTTTGTTTCCTCTGTTTTATAGATCTCATTTGGAAGCTACAGGCTCGGGGATCGTCAGCAACTAGTCACATTATCACCATCCACTGTTTGGTACTACTACGTTTTGGAATATCTTATGGCATGTATAGAATAGACTAGTAGTGAGAGGATATTTTGGTTAATGTATAGGACTACCCTTTTGTTGTAGGTCATGTACCTTTCGGTTTTGTGTAAATTTGGATAGCCATGCGAAAATGGCTTAAGTACACTTTGATCATAGCATTATAATCGTTTTGTATGCCGTCCGTCGAGAGGTATGGAAATGTTGGTAACAGTTAGTCATGGGAATGGTTATTCATAATCACTTTTGGTATATGTATGACAAACTCTAGTTGATCCATGGAGGATCATGAAATAGGTAAAGTTTACCTTAAAAATAGATGCTGGCAGCAGCAGTGATGTGGATGTGAAAAATCTCTAAAAATAGTAGGAATGGAATTAAATAGTAAATAAATTATGTAATCGAACCTTGATGAATCTATTTTCATAGGAAAGTAACAAAACGTTCATATGAACAGTATATTATGAGATGTTAAAGTTTTCGTGAGACAGGGCCAGAACGGTTTCTGGATCCCTTGATCTGACTTTGGAAATTCATTATAAATTAACCAGAGACATTTAGAAGTCATTCCATATATGTATAGATTCCTTTTTGAGTCTAGTTTCTATAGAAACAAACGGCATCAGTATTGAAGCCCTGTACAGGGAGATATCCAAATCGTAATGCATGAAGGTCAGTGTAGTCGCACCCTGTAACAGGGGAGGCTTTAACTAATAAACTGTACTAATTGGACCGACCAAAAAGTTTTAGAAAAAAATCTGTAGATGGATATATGAGTCTAGTTTCGGGTAAAAATTACGAAACTGATTTTCGAGTTGTGGAACTCAAGTTATGATTTTTAAGGTGACAGTGACGCAGTTAGCCAGTCGTCTGGAAAATTTTTAAATGGACTGTGAGAGTAAATGAATTAAGTCGGTTAGCACCTCGTGTTCGACTTCGGCAACGGTCTCGGGTACGGGGTGTTACATAAGTGGACATATCGGAAGATCCTGCTGGGGTATTGACTAGTTGATTGAATGAGAAAACCTAATACGACAGTTAATTACAATTACTAAAGTGAGCTAATCACCCATGCCCAGATTTGATATATATTCTCTTATTTGATTTCTTGCTTTTTGTTTATTTAGTTTTCATTTATTTCTTTTCTTACTATTTTTATTATAATTTATCCAAAACTTTTCTTTTAATTCTTTGTACTATAATTCAATTAAAGTATTAATTAGATCTATATCTATTTAAATTAGGATTAATCTAGTGCTCACCTCTTTTGGGTACGATCCTTGGAGTACTTACCTACTCCTATAACTATATTACAACCTGACCCGTATACTTGCGAATATCACTTTTTCACATCTTTTGTGCAAGATTTTTATTCTAGATGTTGGTAAGTCTGGAAGTGGTCAATAAGTTACGAACTTGAGAATACAAAAATAGGTTATGAGTCATTGTATTTGTTGTAGACTCAATAATACAGAGATATTAAGCCCTGGCCAGGCATTTTATAGTGCAGGTTTACCCGATTGGGTAACTAAGCACTACTGTTTTCATCTGGGTCTTTTACAAAATTTCATTGGGAAGGTTTGCTATTAAAGTCTAGGATACCTATCTATGAGATTGGCTAAATGACTTTTATAATTTGGTTATGATACTATAGTTTGTTTACTTTCAAACGAAAATACTTATGGATGCTCATATGATTGAGCTCAAAGAATGTCGTTTATATTAATGATATGGGTTGAATTTTGATAAGTTTAATTGTATCTCAAATTGAATTTTGTATATGATAGGAATTTGAGGTAAGAAAAGTTTAAATTGTATGAGCTTACTATGTAGTTGATATACTTATCTGTATTTTTTTGTTTATTTTGGGAAGTTCGAGACGGGTTGATCAGATCAACAAGGAGCTCACACCTACCGTCAATCAACTCGGTAATTATTTTTGAAGTTTAATAGATGGTTATATGGCATGTATATAGGATGTTTATGTTGCAAGCTAATGATCAAGTTTTAGTATTTTGGTTGTGAATGAAATGTTTAGTTCCTTTTTTATTCATGATAATGAGATGGTATTAGTAAAGTTTTGAATGGCTTTATGATTTATGTAATAAAATGTTTTCGTAAGGAATGTTGGTAATTATTGATGTGGAATGATTAACTTGAATAGCATGAATGGTTAATGTTTCATGTTTAAATTGTGGTGCCAAGTGAGGGCATATTTGTTAGGCACTTAGGTTCAACTTTATTTAGTATGTTTTAGCTTTTTTTGTGTGTTTTGTATAGGTAAATGAAAGAAAATGGGATGGCTTGGGACTTAAGTAAATGTAGATGAATTGGCTTGTTTTTCAAGGTATTTTAGGTGCACACGGTCTACCACACAGTCGTGTGCCACACACAGCTACCCCACATGACTGTGTGGTCTTTTAATTTTTGCACAAGTTTGTTCACATGGCTACAAAGAGTAATAAGGCCATGTGACCCTAATTTACATCGGAAAGGTTTGTTACATGGTTTGGCCACACAAGCTGAGTTTTGTCAAGTGGCTTTGTAACCTCTGTTTACACTTTTTACTAAAATTTCTATAAAAGTTTCATTTTAATATAGAATTATTCCCGATTTATTTTAAATGTTTCGTAAGCTCAATTTAAGTTTTATTTTAATTGAATGACATGGAAAGCAATTGCAAATTAATTATTCGATTATTTTTTATTAAATTGTGAATGATGTCAAAGTTTTATAGTTGTAATATCTTATAGCTCAGGTCGGGCAACTGAATTGGGCATAAGGTGTTACATTAGTGGTATCAGAGCTACGATTTAGTTGATTCTAGGACTGAACATAGCATGTAATGTGTCTAGAAAACATTTTTTATTTCACTTGTTTCTTTTTCAACTTCTCACGAAAACAAAAGGAGAAAAGCTAGGTTGTGTATTCAAGGTTTTGATCTTGGATTGAGTAAGTTATTCTAGTTCATTTCTTTTATTTTTTGTATTTTTAGAATCTTGTGAGCCTGATTTAGCTAACCCAGGAACTATTTCACGAAACTGTTAATTTGTTTTAAAGTTACTATTGATGTTTGATTGATGTTTTTGTGGTTATTTGGTTAGTTTTGAAGCTTAGATATGTTAATATACTAGTTTGTAAAGTAAAAGTTGTTAATCTTTAACATAGGGACTAAAATGCAATAAATCTAAATTGTGTTGGAAAATTTTGAATTTTTATGTTTTAGTGGACTATTGGAGGACTAAATTGAATTGACTTTGAAATTGAAACTTAAATGTGAGAATTATAATAGTTTTGACTTTAGGGACTGAATTGTGGTGAATGTAAAACTTGAGGAATTTTTAGTATAAATGAAATTGAGTTAGAACATGATGCTTTTAATGTTGTTTTATGTTGTCTGGATTGGTTAATTAAATCAAATTATACTTTAGATCAAGAATCTTAGCGACCAAAGGACGTACGAACAAAAGGAAAAATTCCCAACTAGCCCCTAATAGTTGAACCGTTACCATTTCGATAGGTAAGTTCATACACTATGAATCTACTCATTTATATTTATCAATTATATTAAGATTGTAAATATTGGTTGTTGTTGGATTGAAATTATGATGTATTTCAAAGTATATCTCGATGAAATGAGTAAATTCTCTTATACAAGTCTGTGAGTTTGCCTAGGTTCGGAGCTTGCGCATATGTTGTAGACTAAGAATACAAGATTAGGTTTCGAGCTCCTGATATGTTGCAGACTCGAGAATACAAAAATGGTTTCTAAGCTCATGCATTTGTTGTAGACTCGAAAAACCAAAGATATTAAGCCTTGGCCGAGAATTTTATCATGTAAGGTCTCCCGATTGGGTAACCAGGTACTACTATTTTCATCTATACACAGCCCTATTTTACGAAATTTAATCGGGAAGTTTTGCTATTAAAGTTTTGGATACTTATTTGTGAGATTAGCTAAATGACTTTTATAATTCGGTTATGATATTATAATTGGTTTACTTTCAAACGAAAATACTTTTGGATGTTCATATGATCGAGCTCAAAGCATGTTGTTTATATTAATGATGTGGGTTGAATTTTGATATGTTTAATTGTATCTCAAATTTAATTTTGTATATGATAGGATTTTGAGTTATGTGAAGTTTAAATTGTATGACCTTACTAAGTATTTAATATACTTATCCGTATTATTATTTTTCTATAGATTTTGGGAAGTTTGGGTCGGGTTGATAGGATCAACAACAAGCTCACACCAACTGTCAGTAGTTGCTTTTGAATTTTAATGGATGATTATTTGTGGCATGTATATAGGATGTTTATGTTGCAAGCTAAAGATTAAGTTTTGGTATTTTGGTTGTAAATGAAATGTTAGTACCTTTCTTATTTATGATAATGAGATAGTCTTAGTCAAGTTTTGAATGGGTTTATATATGTTTAGGTAATAGCATGTTTTGGCAACGAATGTTGGTAATTCTTTTATGTGGAATGATTAACTTGAAAAGCATGAATGGTTGATTTTTCTATTTGAATTATGGTGCCAAGTGAAGGCATATTGGTTAGCCACTTAGGTTGAATTTTATTTAGTATGTTTTGGTTGGTTTTAGTGTGTTTTGTATAGGTAAAATGGATGCAAATGGTATGGTTTAGGACCTAAGTAAATGTAGATGAATTGGCTTGTTTTTTTAAGGTATTTTAGGTGCACGACGGCCTATGACACAATCTGCCACACGATCATGTGCCACACACGATCACCCTACATAGTCGTGTGGTCTCTTGATTTTTGGTACAAGTTTGTTCACACGGCCTTAGAGAGTTACATAGTCATAGACCCTGATTTACACAGGCAAGGATTGTTACACAATTTGGCTAGACGACATTATTCTTAAGCCACATGAGTTGAGCTTTGTCACGCAGCCTGACACACAGTCGTGTAACCACCTTCTACATTTTTTACTCATTTTTTTGGAAAAGTTTCATTTTAATCTAGAATTATTCTCGGGTTTTTTTAAATGTTCCGTAAGCTCAAATTAAGTTTTTTTTAATTGAATAACATGGAAAATGATTTCCAATTAATTATTTGGTTATTTCTTATTAAAGTGTGAACAATGTCAAAGTTTTATAGTTGTGATACCTTATAGCTCGGATCGGATGACTGAACCAGGTATAGGGTGTTATAGTGCCTAGGCCTGTTCTTGGTTAGATTAGCTCAGTTGAGCATTTTGGCCTGTCTTGGATGGATAACCATGTATTTGTATCTGTTTATGTAACAGCCTAATTTTGATGAAATCGGAATAGTGGTTTTGAGACCATAAATCCGAGCCGAAAATAAAATTTATTTTTATTTTATTATATAGTCCGTATTATGTTAGAAATGTCATGTGAAAATTTTGAAAAGAAAATTTTATTGATTATATGCTTAATTACAAAAAGAACCAAATCGCATAAAATGTAAAAGTTGAATTCTAGTAGCTATAAGGATTAAATAGCTATGGAATTCAAAACTTGAGGTCCCTATATTAAAGAAAAGTATGTAGATATTTTGGTGACTCATCCATGTAAATTTAGAAAAAGGGCAAGGACTAAATTAGAAAGTGAAAATATTTAATTAATTAAAATATGATAAAAGAGATATCATCTTATTTACTCATCTTCTTCCCTAAAATAATACACGGAAATCGTAGGAGAGAGAGAAGAAACTTTCATGGTCAAATTGGGTAAGTTTCCTTGGCCCGTTTTTAGTAATTTTTATATTTTTGAAACTGGGATAGTCTGATCTATCTATTTGGGGGATTAATTTGAAAAGATATCAAGGTATGAAATTTGGGTCATGGATGAGTATGCTGAAAATTAGAAATTTATGGTAGAAAATGAAAGGTTGTTGTTAGATAAACAACTTTTACAAAGTGATTTTTGATGAAAACATGATTTAGGGACTAAAATGTGAAGTTGTGAAATTTGAAGAAAAATGCTGAATTTTTATGAATACATGTGTTGTAAATTTTGTAATGGGATTTTGGTTACGCTTGGAATAGGGAGTAAATTGTACAAATTTTATTTTCCGAGCCTATGGACGAAATACGAATTTATGGAAAAGTTAAGGGCAAAATGGTAATTTTGCTTAGGATGAAAATTAAGTCCACTTGAAAGTGAAATGTAATAAATTGACATTAAATTTACTCATATAAATTCGGATAGACCAAATTCAGAGTTAGAACGAGGAAAAGAGGAAAATGTCGAATTAATAGATTTATGTACACGAACATTTATGGAGGTAAGTTCGTGTAACTAAATTGTATATGTTTTTATTCTTGAATTAAATGTTGTGTTTGGGAATAGTATAAATGTCATAAATATGTGAAATGATCACATACTCGTTGTAACACCCCTTACCCGTTACCGTCGCCAGAACAGGATACAAGGTATTACCAGAACATAACACATACCATTAAACATAACCGAGATATAAATATGTCATCCAATTTGATAGTGCATCGTATAACATATGTCTTGAACAATATTAGCCAACTTTAATGGCTTGTACAAAGTAGCTGGTTGAGTACTGTAACTAATATTTTAAACCTAGACAAATATGACACGTAACAAAATAATTAAGCCTACTATACATGCCATAATTCAAAACGTTTAGTTCAAATACCCTAAAGTATGATAGTGCGGGTAGATCTTCACGATCCTTAACTCCTGAGCAAGCCGGAGGACACTATAAGACAAAATAGAGAAACAAAGTAAGCTTATAGCTTAGTAAGTAAGTATGTAAATACTAATTAAAGAATCTAACATGTTTACACAACAATTCAAGTATATCTACTTTAACTTCACTATTCATTCCACTTTGATTAAGCTGTCTCATTGCGTCATATTCACTAAATAAATCATAACTCGAGTTACAAAACTCGAAATTCAAATCCGTAAAATTTCCTGAATCTAGACTCATAAAGCTTTTTGCTAATTTGTTTCTATAATTTTGGTTCAGCTGATTAGTACAGTTTATTAGTTAAAGTTTCCCTGTTACACAGCTCGACTGATCTGACCTCTGTTCACTACGAATTGAATTTCTCTCAGTACACAATTCAAACAACCCTGAAGTCTGTTTCATTTAAAACTAGTCTCAATAAGGAATTTAAGCATGTAAACTATATTTCTTAATTTGCTTTGTACAATTTTTAATGATTTTTCAAAGTTGGAACAGGGGATCACATATTCATCCTGAGCAAGTCACATACAATTGTAAATATCTCAAAATATAGAATTCCTTTGCTTGCTCTGTTTCTTTTACATGAAAGTAGACTCATTAAACTTTAATTTCACATCTCATTCAACTTCTAATTATATTCCTCCTATTTTTGGTGATTTTTCAAAATCACGTCACTGCTACCATCTAAAAACAGTTTTAATGCTAATTTCACTCTTTCACACATTCTTTATGCTAACCTCATTTTATCTTATATATGTATATACCACAAATCATTTTCACCACATTTCATTCACCAAAAGTGTAGGTCCAAACCACAATATCACCACAAAACCATCCCGTTGAACAATTCGGATCAATCCTCGATATTTAATGGTTTCAAAGACACATCCCCACCATCATACTTCATTTAGTTCGGCTCTCTTGTACACATGGTGAACACTTAGTACCACTCATGCGACCTAGCCGATTTGTCTCAGTAGCTCTCTTGTCTACATGGTGTCCTTCACTTGGAATCACGCATGCGACCTAGCTACATTTATCTTTCACGTAGCTCTCTTGTCTACATGGGATACATCTCGTATCACACATGTGACCTAGCTACTACTGAGGTGTCTCGTAGCTTTCTTGTACACATGATGTGCACTCAAGATCATACATGTGACCTAGCTACGCTCCTCTATTTCATTCGATCTCTCCAAATGTTCAACCGGATCTCTCTCTATATTTATTTCCATTCTTCCAATAGTCGATTTATATTTTAACATCAGCTAGTATATTTATATAATAGGTGAAATATAAGAATGTACATGAAATTATTGTAATATTTACATACAAACTTACCTTGGTGCAAAATGTCGAAATTTTGCAATTTAGTCCAAAACTTTTTCCTTCCCCGCTCGAGATCAATTCCGCGTCTTTCTTGATCTATAATAACACATTTAGCTCATTTAATACTCATACTATTTATTTCAATCCAAAAATCACATCATGGAAAAATTACATTTTGCCCCTAACTTTACAAAATTATAATTTTTCCCTAGGCTCGGAATTTAATTTCAGCCCTTATTCTTATGTTTTATGATATGCTGAACATTTTCTCTTCTACAACAACATCAAATTCTCACTCTATCATATAGTTATGAACAATAGGTATTTTTACCGATTATCTTGCTTTACTCGCTTTTCACTTAAAACCGAGTAGCACAAGTTATTTAACATAATTTAAAACCTCATATTCTTTCATAAAACATCAAAATACACAAATTTCACCTATGGGTATTTTTCCCAATATGAACCCTAGGTTAAATTATTACTAGCATAAGCTTAATCGAGCTTAGGATTCCAAAACGTAAAAACATTAAAAGCGGGCTTGAAATCACTTACTATGAAGCTTGAAAATTGAAGAAACCCTAGCTATGGAGAGAGGAGAATTCAGCAGCAACTAAGGAGGATGATGATAAATTTTGTGTTATTTTTCCCATTTTATTTCATTTAATATCCAAATGACCAAAATGCCCTCCTTACTAAGCTTTCAAAAATTCCTTCCATGTCCTAATTTTGTCCATGAACTTAAAATTGGTCAAATTGCTATTTAAGACCTCCTAATTAATATTCCAAAACAATTTCATACTAAAACTTCCGGATGCAAATTTTGCAACTTATTCGATTTAGTCCCTACTTTCAATTTAAGCACTTTAGGCGTAGAATTTCATCACGAAATTTTCACACAATCATGCAATCATATCATAAACCCCAAAATAATTATAAAACAATTATTTCTATCTCGGATTTGTGGTCACGAAACCACTATTCCGATTAGGCCCTAATTGTGTTGTCACAATTCTCCCCCTTTTGAGATTTTCGTCCCAAAAATCTTACCTAGAAAGAGGTTTGGGTCTTGTTTCCTCATAGCTTCCTCGGGTTCCCACGTAGCCTCTTCTATCCCATGTCTGTGCCACAATACTTTCACTAAGGCTATACTTTTATTTCTTAACTGCTTAACTTCTCGAGCCAAAATCTTTATTGGTTCCTCCTCATAGGTCATATCCGATCGAATCTCAATTTCATTGGGAAATCACATGTGAAGGATCGAATGATAACGTCGCAACATTGATACATGAAACACGTTATGAATTCTTTCTAACTCTGCGGTAAGGCCAATCGATATGCCACCGGGTCTAATTCTCTCAAGAATCTCAGACGCCCAATAAAACGCGGACTCAACTTGCCTTTTGACTAAATCTCGAATCTTTTTCCATGGTGACACCTTCAAGAACACTTTATCACCCACCGAAATTCAATCTCTTTTCTTTTTAAATCGCATATGACTTTTGTCGATTTGAAGCGACTTTCAAGCAATCCCGAATTACTTTTATTTTCTCTTGGTTTCTTTAACTAGATCAACTCCGTGAATCTGCTTTCTCACTAAGCTCGGTCCAATATAAAGGAGTCCGACACTTACGACCATACAAGGCTTCAGACGGTGCCATTTGTATACTTGATTGATAACTGTTATTGTAGGCAAACTCAATCAAAGATAGATATTTCTCCCAACTACCTCCAAATTCTAAAACACAAGATCTAAGCATATCTTCGAGTACCGGATTACTCTTTCCGCTTTGACCATCTATTTGTGGATGAAATGCGGTACTAAAGTTCAATTTTGTACCCAAAGCTTCTTGTAACTTTTTCCAAAATCTCGAGGTAAATCTTGGATCTCTATCGATATTATAGACATAGGTACTCCATGCAACTTCACAATTTCAGCAATATATAATTCGCTAATTTATCAAGTGAGTAATCGGTGCGTCTTGGTATAAAGTGGGTGACTTTGTTAATCTATCAACCACTACCCAAACAAAGATCCTTCTTTTTAGGAGTTAAAGGCAAACCGGTTACAAAATCCATGGTAATCTTGTCCCATTTCCACTCGTGCACCATTACGGTTGAAGTAATCCTCAAGGCACTTGATGTTCACTTTTACTTGTTGACGATCACACACTTGGTTACAAATTCGAAATGTCCCTTTTCATACCGCCACCAATACTGACTTTTTAAATCATTATACATTTTGTGCTACCAGGATGAACGATAAACAGCCATTGTGCGCCTCATGTAATATTTTCGAATCAATTTATCGTTTTTCGGCACACATATCCCGTCTCGAAACATCAAGCATCATCCGGTCCAACTCAAAATCGAGTCGTAACTCGATTCGCATTGAGTTCTCTTGATCCGCAACTCACTATCATTCTTTTGAGCATCACAAATCAACTGGAGAAATAATGGTTTAGCTCTCATCTCTGCTAAGATTGACCCATCATCGACAATGCTAACCCGTGTTCATGGCTCTCAAAGTAAAAAGAAATTTTCGCTCAAGGCGCCAAGAACTACATTTGCTTTTCCCGGATGATAATCAATCACTAGATCATAATCCTTTAATAATTCAAGCCATCTTATTCGCAGATTCGGATCCTTTTGATTCATCAAGTACTTCAAACTTTTGTGATCGGTAAAAATTCGGCATTTTCATTTGTACAAATAATGTCGCCAAATTTTCAAGGCAAAAACAACAATGCCGATTCCAAATCATGTGTAGGATAGTTCTTCTCATGCGGTTTTAACTGCCTCAAGCATAAGCTACCACTTTACCCTCTTGCATCAACACACATCCAAGGCACATCAACGATGCATCACTATAAATTACGAACTCCTTTCCGACTCGGGCAGTACTAAAATTGGTGCTTCATCAATCGTGCTTTCAACTTTTCAAAACTTTGTTGACATTTATCATCCATTCAAACTTAACATTCTTTTGCAACAACTTAGTCATAGGAGAGGCAATCATCGAAAATCCTTCAACAAAACGTCTATAATACCCGGCTAAGCCTAAAAGCTTCCAACCTCGGATACATTCTTGGCGGTTTCCAATCAACGATCGCAGAAATCTTGCTTGATCCACCGAATACCATCACCGAGACTATATGTCCCAAAAATCCAACTTCACGAAGCGAACTCACTTTTACTAAACTTGGCAAACAGTTTCTTTTCTCTCAAGATCGCAATATAGTTCTCAAGTGTTCGGCATGTTCGGACTCATCTCGAGAATAAATTAAAATGTCATCTATAAACACTACTACAAACTTATCCAAATATGGCCTAAGATCCGATTCATTAAGTCCATAAATATAGTGGAGCATTTGTTAAGCGAAAGGCATCACAAGAAACTCATAATGTCCATACCTTGTCCTAAAGGCGGTTTTCAGACATCCGACTCCTTAACTCTCACCGGTAGTAACCGGACCTCAAATCAATCTTTGAAAACACTGTGTTCCCCTTTAACCGATCGAATAAATCATCAATCCTCGGCAATGGGTACTTATTCTTTATAGTCACCTTATTAAGTCGACGGTAATCAATGCAAAGTCTCATTGAACCATCCTTCTTCTTTACGAATAATACAGAGCACCCAGGAGAGAAACTCGATCTCACAAATCCCTTGTCTGTTAACTCCCTGCAATCGAGCCTTCAATTCTTTTAATTCAATGAGCCATTCTATATGGAGCAATCGAGATCGGTGCAGATGCAGGCAACAAATCAATGGCAAAATCTATCTCTCGTTCGGAGGCAACCTGTGCAATTCCTCCGAAATACATCCGAAACTCACAGACTATCGATCGATTCAAATTTCATTGAGGCAACTCAATATTCATTACATAAGCCGGATAAGCTTCACACCCTTTTCTCATGTATTTACATGCGGACATGTGCGAAATCACCATAGGCAATTTATTTGATTCATCTGTTTCAACCCACGAATTTCTCCATTTTCACATTTCAACTCTAGTGTCTTTTGTTTACAATCTACCTTAGCATCATACAATGTTAACCAGTCCATTCCCAAGATAACGTCAAACTCACCAAATGGTAACAAAGATCAAGTTGGCGGAAAAGCAGTGACCTTGAATCATTAATGGGCAATTCTTGCAAACCTTGTCAACTAGCACATATTGGCCTAAGGGTTCGACACTTTAATCGTAAACTCAAGAAATTCAACAGCAACTTTTTATTGGATACTAAATTCATGCAAATATAGGAATGAGTGGACCCGGATCAATCAATGCAATAACAATAGTATCATAGAGAAAATGTACCAAGAATGACATCGGAGATGATGCATCTTCTCGAACACGTATAGCATAAGCTCTAGCAGTGCTCTAGCTTCGATCTTGCCGTTAAATCTTTCATCACGCTTTACTACTAGTCCCACCTCCAAGATTTCTCGGTGGTCTACCTCTACTAGCGGTGGTATTCGCATCTAGCACTCAAATCTTTCTTCTTTAACTTTCTCCGGACAATCTCTAATAAAATGCTCACGAGAACCGCTTTGAAACAAGCTCGCTCGGTCCCCAACACTCACCATAATGTTGCTCGCCACATTGTTGACACTCGGACTTTCTAGGTCGCACATTACCCACACTTGCCACCAAGTAGCTTGAGCTTTAGACCCGAATATGCTCTACCACGATCTCTGTGTGAATCCCCAATTGAAACTGTCATTCGAGGGTTTGTCTCTTTGGACCTCTTTGGTTGAGATTGAAATGGCTTGCTTATCTGTCTTTTTCGACATCTCGAGCCTCAATAGCGACTTTTCTTCTTTCTTTGTTCAATTCTTCTACTTTAAGAGCTCGATCAACCAATACTACAAATTCTTTCAACTCCAAAATTCCTACAAGCACTTTAATATCCTCATTCAGCCCATCTTCAAATCTTCTACACATAATAGCCTCGGTGGACACACATTCCTGGGCATACTTGCTGAGTCTTACAAATTCGCGTTCATACTCTGCTACAGACATTTTCCCCTGCTTCAATTCAAGGAACTCCTTCCGTTTTTGATCAATAAATCGTTGACTTATGTATTTCTTTCTAAATTCTTCCTGGAAGAAATCCCAAGTAACTTTTTCTTTTGGCACCACTGCAACCAAATTCTTCCACCAGTGGTAAGCCGAATCTCTCAAAAGTGATATAGCACACTTTAAGCATTCCTCGGTGTACATGAGAGCTCATCAAATACACGGTAGAATTTTCAAGCCGAATTCCGCTTTCTCGGGATCATCATCGACCTTTGCTCTAAACTCTTTGGCCCTTGTTTTTGAATCTTGTCAACCGGAGGCTTGTTCATTCTTACCAAATCTATACCTTGAGCACTCTGAGAATCCTCCGAGGTATAGGAGGGGTGGAGGAGGTTGAGCATTTGGATTTGCTCGAATAAATTCAAGATACCAATTGTTCATCATTTGGAGAAAGGCATCCCGAGCCTCATCTCCTTGTCTCAATGTCTCAGTCTACTTTCCACAAAGCGGTCCCTTGTGCGGGAGCCGCATTACTAGTAGCATCATCACCGCAGATTCCTTCAGGATCCATTACTATATTAAAACAAAACACGCTTTAGAATAATCGAGTCACCACACTATCACAATATTTTTATGGCATGTATAGCTAGACTTTTACACACACTTTATTAGTCCGAGAACCGACTAAACCATAGCTCGATACCACTAAATGTAACACCCTTACCCGTTACTCGTCGCTTAACAGATACAAGGTATTACCGAACATAACACATACCATTAAACATAACCGAGATATAAATATGTCATCCAATTTGATAGTGCATCGATAACATATGTCTTGAACAATATTAGCCAACTTTAATGGCTTGTACAAAGTAGCTGGTCGAAATCAGTAACTAATATTTTAAACCTAGACAAAGATGACACGTAACAAAATAATTAAGCCTACTATACATGCCATAATTCAAAACGTTTAGTTCAAATACCCTAAAGTATGATAGTGGGTAGATCTTCACGATCCTTAACTCCCGAGCAAGCCGGAGGACACTATAAGACAAAAGAGAGAAACAAAGTAAGCTTATAGCTTAGTAAGTAAGTATGTAAATACTAATTAAAAAAATCTAACATGTTTACACAACAATTCAAGTATATCTACTTTAACTTCACTATTCATTCCACTTTGATTAAGCTTGTCTCTGTTGCGTCATATTCACTAAATAAATCATAACTCGAGTTACAAAACTCGAAATTCAAATCCGTAAAATTTCCTGAATCTAGACTCATAAAGCTTTTTGCTAATTTTTTCTATAATTTTTGGTTCAGCCGATTAGTACAGTTTATTAGTTAAAGTTTCCCTGTTACACATCTCGACTGATCTGACCTCTGTTCACTATGAATTGAATTTCTCTCAGTACACAATTCAAACAACCCTGAAGTCTGTTTCATTTAAAACTAGTCTCAATAAGGAATTTAGGCATGTAAACTATATTTCTTAATTTGCTTTGTACAATTTTTAATGATTTTTCAAAGTTGGAACAGGGATCACGTATTCATCCTGAGCAAGTCACATACAATTGTAAATATCTCAAAATATAGAATTCCTTTGCTTGCTCTGTTTCTTTTACATGAAAGTAGACTCATTAAACTTTAATTTCACATCTCATTCAACTTCTAATTATATTCCTCTTATTTTGGTGATTTTTCAAAATCACGTCACTGCTACCATCTAAAAACAGTTTTAATGCTAATTTCACTCTTTCACACATTCTTTATGCTAACCTCATTTTATCTTATATATGTATATACCACAAATCATTTTCACCACATTTCATTCACCAAAAGTGTAGGTCCAAACCACAATATCACCACAAAACCATCCCGTTGAACAATTCGGATCAATCCTCGATATTTAATGGTTTCAGCACACATCCCCACCATCATACTTCATTTAGTTCGGCTCTCTTGTACACATGGTGAACACTTAGTACCACTCATGCGACCTAGCCGATTTGTCTCGTAGCTCTCTTGTCTACATGGTGTCCTTCACTTGGAATCACGCATGCGACCTAGCTACATTTATCTTTCATGTAGCTCTCTTGTCTACATGGGATACATCTCGTATCACACATGTGACCTAGCTACTACTGGGTGTCTCGTAGCTTTCTTGTACACATGATGTGCACTCAAGATCATACATGTGACCTAGCTACGCCCTCTATTTCATTCGATCTCTCCAATGTTCAACCGGATCTCTCTCTATATTTATTTCCATTCTTCCAATAGTCGATTTATATTTTAACATCAGCTAGTATATTTATAGAATAGGTGAAATATAAGAATGTACATGAAATTATTGTAATATTTACATACAAACTTACCTTGGTGCAAAATGTCAAAATTTTGCAATTTAGTCCAAAACTTTTTCCTTCCCCGTTCGAGATCAATTCGCGTCTTTCTTGATCTATAATAACACATTTAGCTCATTTAATACTCATACTATTTATTTCAATCCAAAAATCACATCATGGAAAAATTACATTTTGCCCCTAACTTTTACAAAATTATAATTTTTCCCTAGGCTTGGGAATTTAATTTCAGCCCTTATTCTTATGTTTTATGATATGCTGAACATTTTCTCTTCTACAACAACATCAAATTCTCACTCTATCATATAGTTATGAACAATAGGTATTTTTACCGATTATCTTGCTTTTACTCGTTTTCACTTAAAACCGAGTAGCACAAGTTATTTAACATAATTTAAAACCTCATATTCTTTCATAAAACATCAAAATACACAAATTTCACCTATGGGTATTTTTCCCAATATGAACCCTAGGTTAAATTATTACTAGCATAAGCTTAATCGAGCTTAGGGATTCCAAAACGTAAAGAACATTAAAAGCGGGCTTGAAATCACTTACTATGAAGCTTGAAAATTGAAGAACCTAGCTATGGAGAGAGGAGAATTCGCAGCAACTAAGGAGGATGATGATAAATTTTGTGTTATTTTTCCCATTTTATTTCATTTAATATCCAAATGACCAAAATGCCCTCCTTACTAAACTTTCAAAAATTCCTTCCATGTCCTAATTTTGTCCATGAACTTAAAATTGGTCAAATTGCTATTTAAGACCTCCTAATTAATATTCCAAAACAATTTCGTACTAAAAACTTCCGGGATGCAAATTTTGCAACTTATTCGATTTAGTCCCTACTTTCAATTTAAGCACTTTAGGCATAGAATTTCATCACGAAATTTTCACACAATCATGCAATCATATCATAAACCCCAAAATAATTATAAAACAATTATTTCTATCTCGGATTTGTGGTCACGAAACCACTATTCCGATTAGGCCCTAATTCGTGTTGTCACACTCGTCAAATCCCGATAAATGAAAGTGTCTGATCAATTATAATGCCCAACAAATGATAAATGATAAAAATGATAATTTTATGCTTGAGTTGAATGTGAACATTTGAATTACATAAATGCATACATATATGAGATTGACCACACGCTTGATAATGCTTGAAAGATGCTAAATTCCATTTGAATAAATGGAAATTTTGATGGATTTGTGATTTCCCGAAATGAATGAGGTCATGCATTTGTTGCAGATGGGATTTAGCTCAGACGGGTAATCCTGATATGAGCCCTCTCGAGCATATGTTATGGATTGGATTTATCCCGGACGGGTAATCCAGATCAAGCTTTTTAGTGCATATGTCATAAAAAGGATTTAGCCTGGACTGGTAATCCTGTAGTATACATGTGTGGTTTGAGAGTGTACTCTCTGATACAGTACCTTATGGTACCATTGGACATGAATTAACATATTCTAATTCGTACACCTCGAGTGTACTACCTGCGTATCCATCGATATTTCAAATAAATTCAGCGGGTAAAAGCTCTTGACATGAGAAGATATGATTAAGAAATGAGTTATTACACATATCGGCCTGAAATACATGAAAATGAAAATAAGTGATAATTGATATATGGAAATATGAAATGATGATATTGTACATGGAATTTATTTAATGAGTATGTACATCTTTGATTCTAGACTTGTACACCTTGAATGTACTAATCGTGACCATGATATTCCGAGTAATATGGGTAAAGTTCTGATATGAAACGACCTGAACTCGAGATGAACTATTATGAAATTATACTTGTAATATAAAGAGATGATTTATACATGTTAAATGAATACATGTTGTGGAAAGCATCTGTGCATGGAAACTTGATTACTATTGAGCCCATATATGTTTGTGATGTTATTATGGATTATATGACTAACAAGGGAAATGAGGATATGTGTAGAGCTTGAAGGCAAATTGATTGAATATGCCTTACATAGTTACCTCAAAATAAATGAATGCTAAGTTAAGTACCATGTTATACGAACTTACTAAGCATTTTATGCTTACTTAGTTTTATTTCCCTGTTTTATAGTAAATCGGAAGCTCGTTAGATTGGAAGCTTGGCGGAGATCACTCACACTATCGGTCAGCCCATGTCGGTATAATTTGGTAAATCAATGATGGTTGTAATGGTATGTATATGATATATTGGTCATGTTGGCATGTAAATGTAAATGATGCTTGTAATCTAGCCATTGGAAGGGCTAGTAATGGTTTTTTTTGGATATATTTGTAATGTCATACTAATGTGTTACGTAGATTATCTATTATGTCTAACATATGGACTAACTAAGGCAAGGTTATGAACATGTACGCATGTAATGGTATGCCATGTTGAATGATAGAATTTATTTAATTTGAATGCTTGGAATGGTTGGAATTAGATGTGTGTTTCAAGTGCAGGTCATGGATGTGATTTTGGGTGAGATATGAAGCTAAAAATGGCTTTATTTTGTCCACACGGGCAGACAAACAGGCGTGTGTCTAGACCGTGTATGACACACAACTAAATACATGGGCATGTGGTTAGGCCATGTGTCCTCTGCACCCTAAATTTTGAGAAACAGAATGCTCAGAATTGAGCACACGGGTAGAGACACGAGCGTCTGTCTTAGCCGTGTGTGCTATACGACCAGAACACGAGCGTGTGTTTTGGCTGTGTGAAACCTACTCCTAATTTCGAAAAGAATTAATTAACCACATGGCCTAACACATGGGCGTGTGGCATGGCCATGTGGACAAGTTAGAGAGTTACATGAGGTCGAACACGGCCTGCAGCATGGGCATGTTCTAGGGTCACACGGACATGTGAACCCTGCACCTTGGAAAAGTTTTGAAATGTCACGAAAAATTCTTAGAGTTCCTGATTAAGTCCCGACTCGATTCTAATGCTCGTTGTGGAAACTTGATTGATATTGAGCCCATATATGTTTGTGATATTATTATGGATTATATGACTAACAAGGGTTGTAACAGCCCGTTTTTGGGTCAAATCTGAACAGTGGTTTTGAGACAATAAATCCTAAGTAGAAATATTTATTTTATTATTTCTTTAAGGTCTACAGCATGAAAGAATAATTGTGTTAAAATTTTATTAAGAAATTTTATCGATTGAGTGCTCAATTTGACTAGAAGGACTAAATTTCAATAACTGCAAAATTTGAGTTTTATAAGTTAAAGGTAGTAAATTGTTATGAATTTTTAATTTGAGGTCCTTAAATGGCAATTAGACCATTATACTGTGGACAAAAATGGGCATGGAGTAAGTGAATTTATAAAGTTTAAGTGAAGGGTAATTTGGTAATTTAGTAAATAAAGACAAATTAACTAAAATAAAAGTGTCCATCTTCATCAATTTAGTCCCCCTAGCCAAAATTTGGAGGAGAAGACATAACTAGGGTTTGGCCAACTTTCAAGCTCGATTGTAAGTCCGTTCTTGTTTCGTTTTTAATAATTTCTATGTTTTTTATGTCGTGGTAACTTGATCTACCTATTTCAAGGACTAATTTGGGAGAAAGTTAAAGCCTAAAACTTTGCCCATGTTGGATGTGCTTGTATTTTGATGTTTGATGGTAGAAAATGCATGTTAGTTGTTAGTTAAACAACATTTGTAAAGTGATCTTCGGTAAAAACGTCAAATAACGACTTATTTGTAAAAGATTATAAAATGGGTGGAAAAATGTGAATAAACAAAAAAATGCGGGCTGTTATAAGTAAGGGTAAGGTTCGATAGGCTTTGGTTGAGAAGAAATTTAAATAAATTCATGTTACGAGCTTAGGGACTAATTTGTAAAATGATGAAATGTTAAGGGAAAAAATGTAATTTTTGCCATAATGTGATTTTTGGACTGAATTAAATAGCTTGATGATTAAATGAGTTAAGTGGTATTATAGATCAAGAAAAATGAAGTTCGGGTCTAGATCGATGGAAAAATAACTTTCGCCATTTTTGTGATCTAGGTAAGTTCGTATGTAAATGAGCTTTGTTATAATTTTATTTTAAATGTTTTAATTTTGTATAAACTTTGTAAACAACTCTAAAGACACGTTTGGTTACGTTTGGCAAGCGAGAAATCCCAATCGAGCCTTAGGAATAGAGTAGGATACAACTGACATGACACTAGGGTATTATGTTATGTGATCTGGGTGCTAGTCTTATACGTCCTACTGATGGCTGAGTATACCGGCATATGTTGCGATTACTTGACAGCTTGTGTGAGCAGCACCGTGTAGCTATGTCTTGACTGACAGCTTGTGTGAGCAGGCCCGTTGATGGCTCGAGAGCGAGCATATATGTGTTATGAGATAAAGGTAGCAATGGTTACATATGTGATACCTTGTGTGCAAGGTTTCCCAAGTATCCAATATTATTATTCCAAGTGGCTCATTGGGTATGCCTATGATGAGGATAAGTATGAAATTATTACGAGATGGTACAGGTATGTATATAAAGCTTATGATTATTAAATTCATGAAATGATTATTTCAAGGTAAGTTTGTAATGGAATGAATTATGGCCATGAGACTATGGTAAATTACGTTATCTTATATTATATTACTTGAATGTAAAATGTATGGTAAGATTTGCTTATTTCTTTCATATAATCTTACTAAGCTATATAGCTTACTCCGTTTATCTTTCTATATTTTATAGTGTTACCAAGCTAGCTCGGATTGGAGATTGTTAGAGATCGCATCACACTATCAAATTGTCATTTTGGGTATCGATGATTTTAAACATTTTGAGTATATGGCATGTATAGGGACTTGGTCATTTTTGGTATATGTGTTATTATGAATTTTGGCCAAATGTTTTGGCTTATATTTGTTTAAGGTGATTTGGTATTTAATTGGCTTATGTTGGCTAAAATGCTTGTAAGCCTATTTATATAAATATGTGTGCCAATGCCTTTTGTTTATGTGTTTTGTAATGGTTCTCTATATGCTTATTTATGGCTATATAGCTTGTTGTTAAATAATTGGGTTTGGTTCATTAGTATGCTAGAAGATCTATATGATACAATGCGTATTAATGGTAGTTATATTGAAGCTTGAGGAATGTGAGTTTGGTATGGTTTGGTTTAGTTAAATATGATGTTGTAATTATGTTAGGTATTGAAATGACATGTTTTAGCCTTGATTGTGGATGTTTTGGTGTCTAGGTATGCTATGAATTTATGTGTATGCAATGAGGGTGGCAAATTGGCTTGGTAGATAGCCTTTATTTTTGTCCACATGGGTAGACACACGGGCGTGTGTCTAGGCTGTGTGCGACACACGGCCTTCGGTCGTGTGTCCCCTGCACATATTTTATGAAAATTAATTAATCACATGGCCTAGCTCACTGGCGTGTGGCTTGGCCGTGTGACTTCAATTTGTTCATGCTTTGCAAAACAGAGAGTTACACGGGTTAGGGACACGGACGTGTGTGACCACGTGGCCTGGCCACACAGGCGTGTCCCAAACCACAAGGGCGTGTGACCCCTGTACATGGAAAAAATCTTCTAAATTTTGTAAAAATTTCCTAAGTTCTCGGTTTAATCCCGAACCACTTCCAACACATGTTTTGGGCCTCGTAGGCTTGTATTAGGGACTTTATGACTGAAAGTAAATGGTTTTAATTTGATTGAAATTTTATGACTCAAAATTGTATGATTGTTGCGATGTAAGTTTGGTAACGCCTCATAACCCTGTTCTGGCGTCGAATATGGATGAGAGGTATTACATTTTGTGGTATCAAAGCTACGGTTTAGTCGATTCTTGGAATAACGTAGCGTGTGTAAGAGTCTAGCTATACATGCCATATATAATTGATGATAGTGTGACGACTCCTGACAATTTAAATTGTATTTTCATATAGTAAATTGATCCTGACCGAGATGTAGCTAATGATGTTGAAAGAAATACGCCGGCTCCCGCCCAAGGGATAGCACCATCTGAAAGTAGACCAATAACGGTTAGTCAATGAGGAAAGGCTAGGGAAGCCTTCTTCCAAAGGATGAATGAGTGGTTTGCTGAGTTTGTTCGAACAAATTCAGCTACTCAATATCCTCCGCCCCCACCTAACCCTAACCAGTTCCTGTAGCTCCTCAAGGTGTGGAATTATTAAAATTGAATAAGCCTCCAGTTGATAAGATTAGAAAATAAGGGGCTAAAGAATTTAGAGCTAATGTTGACGTTGATCCCGAGAGAGTGGAGTTTTGGCTTGAGAACTCTATCAGGGTATTTGATGAGCTTTCTTACACACCAGATGAGTGCTTAAAATGTGTTATATCACTTCTGAGGGACTCGGCATATCAGTGGTGGAATACTCTCGTATCTCTGGTATTGAGAGAAAAAGTTACCTAGGAATTCTTTCAAGATGAGTTTAGAAAGAAATATATCAGTCAACGGTTCATTAATCAGAAGCGCAAAGAGTTTTAAGAACTGAAATAGGGCCATATGTCTGTGACTGAATATAAAAAAAAGTTTGTTAGGCTCAATAAGTATGCTCAGAAATATGTTTCCACCGAGGCCATAATGTGTAAAAGATCCGAAGATGGGTTGAACGAGGATATCAGATTGCTAGTAGGGATTCTAAAATTGAAAGAATTTGTTGTGCTAGTCGACCGAGCTTGCAAAGCTAAAAAGTAGAGCAAAGAAAAGAGAAAAGCTGAGTTTGAGAGTAAAGACTCGAGAAAAAGAACGCTGAATAAGTCGTTTCAATCTTTGTCAAAGAAATTGATGGATTTGTATAATCGTTCAAATGTTTCAACTGGGTATCCCAACAGAGATCATGGGAAGCAATATTCGGGTTCTAAGGCACAAACTACGTCAATAGCAAGCATTGGTAATGCTAGGTCTAATTGGCCTGAATGTCAACACTATGGTAGACGACATCCCGGTGAATGCAGAATGAATAACCGGGCTTGCTTTAAATATGGCTCCCCAGATCACTTCATTCGAGATTGCCTTGAGATGGCTAAGAAAGATAATTTTCAGAATGCAAGACCAAGCTACACTGCCACTAGAGGGAGGCCATCGAGAAATACGAGAAATGGGAACAGTAGCAGAGGTGTAATGAAATATTTAACTGTGAGATCAGAGGTCAGAGCACCCACTAGAACTTATGCTATTCGCGCTCGCGAAGATGCATCATCCCCTGATGTTATCACTGGTACATTTTCTCTCCATGAAACTAATGTAGTTGCGTTGATTGATCCTAGATTGACTCATTCTTATATTTGCATGAATTTGGTATCTAGTAAGAATTTTCTTGTTGAGTCTACTGAGTATGTTATTAAAGTGTCGAACCCCTTAGGCAAATATATTTTAGTTGATAAAGTTTGCAAGAGTTGTCCTTTAATGATTCGGGGTCACTATTTTCCAGCTGACTTAACGCTTTTACCATTTGATGAGTTTGATATAATTCTTGGAATGGATTGGTTGACTTTACATGATGTCATAGTGAATTGTAGACGAAAGATTATTGAATTGAAAAGTCAAGATAATGAAATTCTTTGGATTGAATCAGATGAGTCGAGTGAGTTGCCTACTGTAATTTCATCGATGTCGGCTCAGAGGTATGTAAGAAAAAGGTGTGAAGCTTATCTTGCGTATGTATTGAATACGAAAGTGCCAGAATTGAAGATTGAATTTGTGCCAGTAGTTTGTGAATATCTAGATGTGTTTCCAGAAGAGTTGCCTGGGTTACTACCGATTAGAATAGTCAAGTTTGCTATTGATTTAGTACTGAGAACTTCACCAATATCGATTGCTCCATATAGAATGGCTCTGAATGAATTGAAAGAATTGAAATCTTAGTTGCAAGAGTTGACAGATAAGGGTTTTGCGAGACCGAGTTTTTCGCCTTGGGGTGCACCAGTGTTATTCATCAAGAAGAAAGACGGATCCATGAGACTTTGAATTGATTATCGTCAGCTTAACAAGGTTACAATAAAGAACAAGTATCCCTTACCAATAATTGATGATTTTTTTGATCAGTTGAAAGGGGCAACAGTGTTCTCGAAGATAGACTTGAGATCAGGCTATTACCAGTTGAGAGTTAAAGATTCGGATGTGCTGAAGACCGCATTCAGAACAAGGTACGGGCATTATGAATTCCTTGTTATGTCGTTTGGGTTAACAAATGCTCCTTTAGTTTTTATGGACTTGATGAATCGAATATTCTGACCATATTTAGATAAGTTCGTGGTTGTATTTATTGATGACATCCTAATTTATTCCCGAGATGAGTTTGAGCATGCTGAACATTTAAGAATTGTATTATAGACTTTGAGTTGTTTGCTAAATTCAGCAAAAGTGAGTTTTGGCTCCAAGAAGTCAAATTTTGGGGACACATTGTTTCAGCGAAAGGTATACGGGTTGATCCGAGTAAAATTTTGGCAGTTCTTGATTGGAAACCACCGAGAAATGTATCTGAAGTTAGAAGCTTTTTAGGCCTGGTCAGTTATTATCAACATTTTGTTAAGGGATTTTTGATGATTGCTACACCTATGACCAAATTGTTACAAAAAAATGTGAAATTCGAGTGGTCTTAGAAATGTCAACAGAGTTTCAAGCAGTTGAAAGCGTTGTTGACTAAAGCATCAGTGTTACTGCAACATGAGTTGGGAAAAGAGTTTGTGAATTTCAGTGCGTGTCATTGAACAATTTAGGTTGTGTGTTGATGCAAAAGGGTGATAGCTTATGCCTCGAGGCAGTTGAAACTGCACGAAAAGAACTATCCGATGCACAACTTGGAACTAGCTACTATTATGTTCGCTTTAAAAATTTGGAGATACCATTTATTCGGTCAGAAGTGTCACATTTTTATCGATCACAAGAGTTTAAGGTATTTAATGACTCAGAAAGATTTGAATTTACGATAATAGAGATGGCTCGAACTATTGAAAGATTATGAGTTAGTGATCAACTATCACCCACGAAAAGCGAACGTAGTTGCAGATGCTTTAAGTAGAAAGTCTTTGTTTGCTTTGAAGGCAATGAATACACGGTTAACCTTATTTGATGATGGATCGATTTCGGTCTAGTTGAAAGCTAAACTAGTATTTCTTCAGCAAATTTGCGAAGCTCAAAAAGGTGATAATGCGTTACAAGCCAAAAGATTTCAATGCAAATCAAATAGTGATTCAAAATATCATATTGGATTCGATGATTGTTTGAGGTTTCGAGGTAGGATTTGTGTATCAAGAGATACTGAACTGATTCAAAAAATTCTTCATGAGGCACATATGATTGTCTATCTATTCATTCTGGCAGTACAAAGATGTACAATGATATGAAGATATTGTATTGGTGGTCAAGAATGAAACGAGACATTTTAGAGTTTGTAACGAGATGCTTGATTTGTGAACAAGTGAAGGTTGAACATCAAGTGCCTTTAGGTTTACTTCAGCCTGTAATGATACCCGAGTGGAAATGGGGTAGAGTTACGATAGATTTTGTATCGGGGTTACCTCTGACTCCGAAAAAGAAAGATGTTGTTTGGGTTGTTATTGACAGGTTAAGGAAATCGCCTCATTTCATTTTGGTACGTACCGATTATTCACTTGATAAACTAGCTAAATTGTGCATTACTAAGACTGTTAGATTGCACGAAGTGCCTACTTCTATTATTTCGAATAGAGATTCGAGGTTCACATCGTGATTTTGGAAGAAATTGAAAGTAGAGTTGGGTACAAAGTTGATTAATAGTTTCGTATTTCATCTGCAAACCGACGATCAATCTGAAAGGGTAATCCAAATTCTAGAAGATATGCTTCACTGTTGTGTTTTAGAGTTCGAAAGCAGTTGGGAGAAATATCTACCGTTGGTCTAATTTGCTTATAACAACAGTTTTCAATCGAGTATAAAAATGGCACCTTACGAAATATTGTATGGTCACAAAATGCCGAACACCATTGTATTGGACCGAGCTTATTGAGAAATAGATTCACAGGGTTGATTTGATTAGAGAAGCCAAAGAGAAAGTGAAAGTAATTCGTGATTGTTTGAAAGCAGCTTCGGATCAACAGAAATCATACGCAGATTTGAAACGGAAGGAGATTGAATTTCAGGTTGGTGATAAAGTGTTTTTGAAAGTGTCTCCATGGTTATTAGATTTGGTCGCAAAGGCAAGCTGAGTCTGCATTTCATTGGGCCGTATGAGATTATTGAAAGAATAAGGCCAGTGGCATATCGACTAGCTTTGCCGTCGGAGTTAGAAAAGATCCACAATGTATTTCATGTGTCAATGTTGCGACAATATCAATTAGATCCATCGCATGTAATCTCACAGTCAGAGATTGAGATTCGACCCGATATGATATACAGTGAAGAACTGATCAAATGTTAGTTCGAAAGGTTAAACAGTTGAGAAATAAAAGGATAGCTCTAGTGAAAGTTCTGTGGCAACGACACGGGGTTGAAGAGGCTACGTGGGAAACCAAAGAAGCTATGATTTTCGGGGACAAAAATCCTTAAGGGGTAGAGTTGTAACAACTCATTTTTGGGTCAAACCGGAACAATGGTTTCAAGACCACTAATCCAAAGTAGAAATATTTATTTTATTATTTCTTTAAGGTCTACAGCATGAAAGAATAATTGTGTGAAAATTTCGTTAAGAAATTTTATTGATTGAGTGCTCAATTTAACTAGAAGGATTAAATTTCAATAGGTGTAAAATTTGAGTTTTATAAGTTAAAGGTAGTAAATTGTTATGAATTTTTAATTTGAGGTCCTTAAATGGAAATTAGACCATTATACTTTCGGGTGGACAAAAATGGGCATGGAGTAAGTGAATTTATAAAGTTTAAGTGAAGGATAATTTGGTAATTTGGTAAATAAAGGCAAATTAACTAAAATAAAAGTGTCATCTTCATTAATTTAGTCCCCCTAGCCGAAATTTGGAGGAGAAGACATAGCTAGGGTTTGGCCAACTTTCAAGCTCGATTGTAAGTTCATTTTTGTTCCGCTTTTAATGATTTCTATATTTTTAAGGTCGTGGTAACTTGGTCTATCTATTTTAAGGACTAATTTGAGAGAAAGTTAAAGTCTAAAGTTTTACCCATGGTGGATGTGCTTGTATTTTGATGTTTGATGGTAGAAAATGCATGTTAGTTGTTAGTTAAACAACATTTGTAAAGTGATTTTTGGTAAAAAGACCAAATAGGGACTTATTTGTAAAAGGTTATAAAATGTGTGGAAAATGTGAATAAATAAAAAATATGAGCTGTTATGAGTAAAGGTAAATTGAGAAGAAATTTAAAGAAATTCATTTTACGAGCCTAAGGACTAATTTGTAAAATGATGAAATGTTAGGGGCAAAAAAGTATTTTTTCCATAATGTGATTTTTGGACTGAATTGAATAGCTTGATGATTAAATGAATTAAATGTGGTATTATAGATCAAGAAAAACAAAGTTCGAGTCTAGATCGGGGGAAAAACAAAGTAATTGACAAATAGATCCTTTCGTCGTTTTTGTGACCAGGTAAGTTCGTATGTAAATAAGCTTTGTTATAATTGTATTCTAAATGCTTTCATTTTGTATGAATTGTGTAAACGACTCTACGGGCACGTTCGATGACGTTTGGCAAGCGAGAAATCCCAATCTAGCCTTAGGAATAAAGTAGGATACAAATGACATGTCACTAGGGTATTATGTTATGTGATCTGGGTGTTGGTCCTGTACGTCCTACAGGTGGCTGGGTATACCGGCATATGTTATGGTTACTTGATAGCTTGTGTGAGCAGCACTATGTAGCTACATCTTGACTGACAGCTTGTGTGAGCAAGTTCGTTGATGGCTTGAGAGCGAGCATATATGTGTTATGAGATAGAGGTAGCAATGGCTACATATGTGATACCTTGTGTGCAAGGTTTCCCAAGTATCCGATATTATTATTCTGAGTGGTTCATTGGGTATGCCAACGATAAGGATAAGTATGAAATTATTACGAGATGGTATAGGTATGTATATAAAGCTTATGATTATTAATTTCATGAAATGATGATTTCAACGTAAGTTTGTGATGGAATGAATCATAGTAATGAGATTATGGTAAATTACGTTATCTTAGATTATATTACTTGAATGTAAAATGTATGGTAAGATTTGTTTATTTCTTTCATACGAGCTTACTAAGCTATATAGCATAGTGTTACCAAGCTAGCTCAGAATAAAGATCGTCGGAGATCGCATCACACTATCAAGCTGTCATTTTGAATATCGAAGATTTTAAACATTTTGAGTATGTGGCATGTGTAGGGACTTGGTCATTTTGGGTATATGTGCCATTATGAATTTTGGTCAAATGTGTTGGTTTATATTTGTTTAAGGTGATTTGGTATTTAGCCATGTAATTGGCTTATATTGGCTAAAATGGTTGTGAGCCTATTTGTATAAATATATATGTCAATGCCTTTTGTTTAAGTTTTTTTTTGTAATGGTTTGCTATATGCTTATTTATGGCTATATAGTTTGTTGTTAAATAATTGGGTTTGGTTCATTGGTATGCTAGAAGATTTATATGATACAATGCGTATTAATGGTAGTTATATTTAAGCTTGAAGAATGTGAGTTTGGTATGATTTAGTTTAGTAAAATATGATGTTGTAATTATGTTAGGTATTGAAATGACATTTTTTAGCCTCGATTGTGGATGTTTTGGTTGTCTAAGTATGCCATAAATTGTTCCATTTGTTGTTGTATATGTGTGTGCAATGAGTGTGGCAAATTGGCTTGGTAGATACCTTTATTTTTGTCCACACGGGTAGACACACAGCCTTCCCCATGGGCATGTGTTTCGGCCGTGTGTCCCCTGCACCTATTTTATGAAAATTAATTAATCACACGGCCTAGCACACGGGCGTGTGGCTTGGCTGTGTAACTTCAATTTGTTCATGCTGTAACACCCCTTACCCATATCCGTTGCCGGAACAAGGTACGAGGTATTAACAAATTATAGTATATACTATTCAATAGAACCCAAACAAAAATATGGCGTGCAATTTGATCATGAATCATTATAACATATGCTAGTAACAATACAAACCAATTTCAAAGGCTTTGTACAAAATGATTAGTTTGATACTATAATTAGTATTTTAAACCTAGACAATTATGGCACGTAACAAAATAACTAAGTCTGCTATACATACCATATTTCAAAATGTTGAGTTCAAATACCAAGAGTATTGATAGTGCGGGCGGATCTTCAACGATCTCTAACTCCTATGCTAGCTGGATGACACTATAAGACAAAGGAGAGAAAAGAAAGTAAGCTTATAGCTTAGTAAGTAAGTATATAAATAACAAATAAGGAATCTAATATGTTTACAACATAACACAATTATATCATATTTTTAATTTTACTATTTACTCTGATTTGATCAAGCTGTCCCTCCTGCGTCATGATCACTAAATAAATCATAACTCAAGTTATGAAACTCAAAATTCAAATCCGTAAAATTTTCCTGAATCTAGACTCATAAATATTCTTATAAATTTTTTTTAGAATTTTTGGTTCATCCAATTAGTACAGTTTATTAGTTTAAGTTTCCCCTGTTACACAGCTCAACTAATCTGACCTCTGTTCACTAGGAATTGAATTTCTCTCAGTACACAATTCAAATAACCATGAAATCTATTTCATTTAAAACTAGACTCAATAAGGAATTTAGGCATATAAACTATATTTCTTAATGTGTTTTGTACAATTTTTAATGAGTTTCAAAGTTGGAACAGGGGATCACATAGTCATCCTGAGCAAGTCACACACAACACACACAATTGTAAATATCTCAAAATATAGAATTCCTTTGCTTTCTCTATTTCTTTTATATGAAAATAGACTCATTAAGCTTTAATTTCACATCTCATTAAACCTCTAATTAAATTCTTTCTATTTTTGGTGATTTTTTAAAATCACGTCACTGCTACTGTCCAAAACAGTTTTAGTGCTAATTTCACTCTTTCACACATTCTTTGTACTAACCTCATTTTAACTTATATATATATCACAAATCATTTTCACCACATTTCACACATCGTGAGTATAGGCCCATGATTACAATGTCACCACAAAGCCATCCTGTTGAACAATTCGGATTAATCCTCGATACTTGATGGTTTCAGCACACAGCCCCACCATCATATTTCATTTAATTTGACTCTCTTGTACACATGGTGAACACTTAGTACCACTCATGCGACCTAGCCAATTTGTCTCGTAGCTCTCTTGTCTACATGGTGTTCTTCACTTGGAATCACGCATGCGACCTAGCTACATTTATCTCTCCCGTAGCTCTCTTGTCTACAGGGGATACATCCCGTATCACACATGTGCCTAGCTACTACATAGTATCTCGTAGCTTTCTTGTACACATGATGTGCACTCAGCACCATACATGTGACCTAGCTACGCTCCCTCTATTTTATTCGATCTTTCCGAATGTTCAACCGGGATCTCTCTCTATTACTTATTTCCATTCTTCCAATAGTCGATTTATACTTCAACATCAGCTAGTATATATATATATATATATAATAGGCTGAAATATAAGAATGTAAATGAAATTAATGTATTATTTACATACAAACTTACCTCGGTGCAAAATATGAGAATTTTGCAATTTAGTCCAAAACTTTCTCCTTCCCCTGTTCGAGGTCGATTCCATGCCTTTCTTGATCTATAACAACATATTTAGCTCATTTAACACTAGAACTATTTATTTTAATCCAAAAATCACATTATACAAAAATTACATTTTTGCCCTTTAACTTTTACAAAATTATGATTTTTCCCCAAGTCTCGAAAATTTAATTTCAGCCCTTATTCTTATGTTTAATGACCTACTGATCATTTTTCTCTTCTATGGCAACATCAAATTCTCACTCTAACACATAGTTATGAACAATAGGTATTTTTATCGATTATGCCGTTTTCCTCGTTTTCGTTAAAAATCGCTTAGAAAAGATCGTTCTCCTAACTTCAAACATTCATATTATACCATCAAACAACAAAATACATGTCTATAAGTCATGGGTAAATTTGTAAACATAAACCCTAACTTGAAATAATGGTAGAAATAGGTAAACCGAGCTACGAGGATTTCAAAAATGTGAAGAACATTAAAAACGGGGCTTGAAATCACTTACTATGAAGCTTGAAAGTTGAAGAAACCCTAGCTATGGAGGAGAGCAAATTTCGACAGCAACTAGTGAAGATGATGACCAATTTTGTGTTATTTTTCCCATTTTATTTCATTTAATATACAAATGACCAAAATGCCCTTACTACTAAACTTTCCAAAAATTCCCTCCATGTCCAACTTTTGTCCATAACTTAGGAATGGGTCAAATTTCTATTTAAGACCTCCTAGTTAATATCCCAAAGCAATTTCATCCTAAAAACTTCTAAAACACGAGTTTTACAATTTATTCGGTTTAGTCCCTAATCTCAACTTAAGTGCTTAATGCATAGAATTTCATCACGAAATTTTCACGAAATCATGAAATCATATCATAAACCCCAAAATAATTATAAAACAATTATTTCTATCTCAGATTTGTGGTCATGAAACCACTATTACGATTAGGCCCTAATTCGGGTTGTCACAATTCTCCCCCCTTTAGAGATTTTCGTCCCCGAAAATCTTACTGGTAAAGAGGTTCGGGTACTGTTTCCTCATAGCTTCCTCAAGTTCCCACGTAGCCTCTTCTATCCCATGTCTGTGCCACAATACTTTCACTAAGGCTATACTTTTATTTCTTAACTGTTTAATTTTTCGAGCCAAAATCTTTATTGGTTCCTCCTCATATGTCATATCCGGTCGAATCTCAATTTCTGTTGGAGAAATCACATATGAAGGATCAGAACGATAACGTCGCAACATTGATACATGAAACACGTTATGAATTCTTTCTAAGTCTACCGGTAAGGCCAACCGATATGCCACTGGTCCAATCCTTTCAGTAATCTCGTACGGCCCAATAAAATGCAGACTCAACTTGCCTTTTTGGCTAAATCTTAGAATCTTTTTCCATGGTGACACCTTCAAGAACACTTTATCACCCACCTGAAATTCAATCTCTTTTCTTTTTAAATCTGCATATGACTTTTGTCGATCTGAAGCAGCTTTCAAGCAATCCCAAATTACTTTTACTTTCTCTTCGGTTTCTTTAACTAGATCAACTCCGTGAAACTGTTTCTCACTAAGTTCGGTCCAATATAAAGGAGTCCGACACTTGCGACCATACAAGGCTTCGTACGGTGCCATTTGTATACTTGACTAATAACTGTTATTGTAGGCAAATTCAATCAAAGATAGATATTTCTCCCAACTACCTCCAAATTCTAAGACATAGCATCTAAGCATATCCTCGAGTACTTGGATTACTCTTTCCGACTGACCATCTGTTTGTGGATGAAACGCAGTACTAAAGTTCAATTTTGTACCCAAAGCTTCTTGTAACATTTTCCAAAATCTCGAGGTAAACCTCGGATCTCTATCTGATATTATAGACTTAGGTACTCCGTGCAACCTCACAATTTCAGCAATATATAATTCAGCTAATTTATCAAGTGAGTAATCAGTATGTACTGATATAAAGTGGGCTGACTTTGTTAACCTATCAACCACTACCCAGACAGCATCCTTCTTTTTAGGAGTCAAAGGCAAACCGGTTACAAAATCCATGGTAATCTTGTCCCATTTCCACTCAGGCACCATTACCGGTTGAAGTAGTCCTGAAGGCACTTGATGTTCAGCTTTTACTTGTTGACAAATCAAACACTTGGTTGCAAATTCAAAAATGTCCCTTTTCATACCTGGCCACCAATACAACTTCTTTAAATCATTATACATTTTTGTGCTACCGGGTGAACGATAAACGACCATTAGACGCCTCATGTAGTATTTTCTGAATCAATTCATCGTTTTTCGGTACACATATCCTGTCTCGAAACATCAAACAGTCGTCTGGTCTAACTCGAAAATCTGAGTCGTAACCTGATTCGCATTGAGTTCACTTGGTTCGCAACTCACTATCGTTCTTTTGAGCATCACAAATCAATTGGAGAAATAACGGTTTAGCCCTCATCTTTGCTAAGATTGACCCATCATCAGACAATGCTAACCCCATATTCATGGCTCTCAAAGTAAAAAGAAATTTCCTGCTCAAGGCATCAGCAACTACATTTGCTTTTCCTGGATGATAATCAATCACTAGCTCATAATCCTTTAATAATTCAAGCCATCTCCGCTGTCGCAGATTCAAATCCTTTTGATTCATCAAATACTTCAAACTTTTGTGATCAGTAAAAATTCGGCATTTTTCTCTATACAAATAATGTCGCCAAATCTTCAAGGCAAAGACAATAGCGACCAATTCCAAATCATGTGTAGGATAGTTCTTCTCATGCGGTTTTAACTGTCTCGAAGCATAAGCTACCACTTTACCCTCTTGCATCAACACACATCCAAGACCTGTCAATGATGCATCACTATAAATTACTAACTCCTTCTCTGGCTCGGGCTGTACTAAAATTGGTGCTTCAGTCAATCGTGCTTTCAATTTTTCAAAACTCTGCTGACATTTATCAATCCATTCAAACTTAACATGCTTTTGCAACAACTTAGACATAGGAGAGGCAATCATCGAAAATCCCTCAACAAAACGTCTATAATACCCGGCCAAGCCTAAAAAGCTTCTAACCTCGAATACATTCTTTGGGCAAAATTGTATTTGTAAAACGACATAATGACTTGTATTGAGACTTGGTGATAATGTCTTGTTAATGACTTGAAAATATATGTTCATGATTATGGATGATATGTAGTGACTTGATATGGAATGATCTTATTTAACTTGGATGGTTATTTGAATTGTGTACTATGAACTCACCTCTTAATATAGTTGTGATGACAAGATTGTGTTCTAGTTAATGATTATGTTAAATTATAAATATGATCATAAGGTAAGGTATGTTATTTTGTTTCTAACTTATGAACTTACTAAGCTCAATTGAAGCTTACTCATGTTGTTTCCCTGTTTCCTTGTAGATAGCGTTTAGAAGAACCGAGCAATCAAATCAAATTGAAGATCACACTATTCAGCTATCTTTTGGTAGACTTTGAAAATGTTTTATTTTGGTTATGTGGTATTTAATGGGAGTTAAGTTGTATATAAGTGTTTGATGTAACTAAAGTGTGTTTTGAGATTTCATAATCATATGGACTTGTTAAACTAATGATGTGGTTGATCATAATTGATTTGGTATGTAATGATATAATGGTTGGAATTGTTTTGAAAGGTTAATTACATGGTAGATAGAATGGTTGAGTGTCAAAGATATATATTTGGTCATTGGATACTTGGTTAATGGTAATGATTATTGTATTATACTTTAATTGTTGATTTTGAAATGTTAGTTGATTAAGAAAATTGGTATATGTTGTTGAGTGCATACCTAGATATACATTGTTATATAGCTTGCTAGTTGTTAAAAGAATTGATGGCATTTGACATTTTGTATGGCATTGTTTAGGTAAGTTTAAGTTTGTTAGGAAATAAAATTGAACATTTGATTTGAACATTGTGTGTAAAGGTGGCCTATGGCACATTGGTTAGAACTAGGCAAATGACATGTTTTGGCATGATTATGGCATGTTTTGAATAGGTTGATTGATTGGTTAATGGTATACTTGTGGCTTAAGTAAGCATAAATATGTATGGCTTGCATTTGAAGGTACTTTTACACACACACAGATGCTACCACATGGTTGTGTGCCCCACACGGGCATGTGGCACTGTCATGTGCTCTGTTTGATTTTGGTGACTTAAGGTATACACGACATCAATCTGTTGCACGGTATGAGTACATGACTATGTGCCCTATCTCCACAAGGACGTATGACACATGTTTTCTATTTTTACCTTGTTTTTATGTTATGTTTGGAACTAGTCCCTGCTTGTTTTTTAATTGATTTTAGAGCTTCATAGACTCAATTTAAGATTTGTTTTTGTATGAATAACACAATTATTTATTGATCATTGATGAATGATTGTTTTACAATAAATTTTGAATTAAAATGGCATATACTTGTCTTGTTAATTGTTGTATCATTCTGTGAACCTAATTCAATGATAGAGATGGGTAAGGGCCTCTATTTTGTTTCTCCCATTAGTATTCCCCCACATAGCAACTTCAACATCATGTAATGCATTAGAATGGGTTAGAAGGGGATGATTTTGGACTTGCACCTTGGCCGAACTCATCTCTAATTGATTGAGCCTTTTAAAGACTTTTGATACTTGTCATCTCTACCGACCACATTCATGGTCAATTGTTTGGCTCTATATGTGAACCACTCAAGGGCCAATATAAGAATTCATTATCATGTCTTCGACGAGTTGGCAAGCCTCAGCATATGTCTTTAACATGAATGGCCCCGTGGATGCTCCGTCAAGACTAGAACACAAGTTTTCATCAAGCCCATTATTAAAAAAAAAAACTTGAAGTTGCAGCCAATCTTGCAATCCATGATATGGGCACTTACGTAACATGAATTTAAAGCACTCCCAAGCCTCGTATAGTTACTCCCATTCCAATTGCTGAAAATTTGTAATATTCATACGAAGTTTCACTGTTTTGCTCGGGGTAAAATATTTTGCCAAGCACTTGCTCGCTAGCTCATCCCAAGTGTTGATGGAATCTACTGGCTGTGAATCTAACCACATAAATGCATCATTAGTACAAGAGATAGGGAATAACTAAATATAGAAAACGTTATTGGATACCACATTATATTTAAAAGCATCATAAATGGTTAGAAATCACTTAAGATGTTGGTCCAGATCCTCATTCACTGACCCTCGAAATTGAAGGCTCACTTGTATCATTTGGGTCATTTTCAGTTTGATTTTGAAGTTGTTAGCATTAATAGTTGGGCGATTAATGCTCCCTCGAACAACATCAAGATTGGGCATTGTATAGTCATGCAAGGTATGTTGCTCCATGGGTAAGTGTAAAGGTGGTGTAATCTCCACTCATGGTTTTTCGATGGGCTCGTCTCTTTGTGAAGGTTGGGTGTCTCTCTAATTTTGCATCCTCCTCACATGTCTAATTATACATTTCTGTTCTGACCCAAATGGTAAGACATCATTACCGGTATGGGTTATACAATGCCTCCTACAAGTACAAAAGAGTGAAACAAATTAACCAAAAATTACAAATGAAATAAAAACAAGGTCGTATCTATAACTTCGACTTTCATTGATTATATCTCTTAAGTACACACAACAGAAATAAAAGTAGTTCAATCAATGTCGATTCCCTGGCAACAACGCCAACAACTTGACTGCCTCTCTCCCTCAACCAACAAGAGAGAGATATTTGATCAACTTTCGAGAATTAAAATAAAATATAATTATCGCGGCTTTACTGCAAATGTGACAGGTCTGTTGTGATATTTGTATTGTTACAATGAAACACTAGAGTATTCCAAGGATCGAACTTAAGAGAATCGTGGTTTGAACAATTTCTAAATAACATGCGTGTAAAATAAAGAGTCTAATCAACTAAACACAAAAATTTATATTATGAACATTCACAAAGTCAAGAGAAATTAAACTAATTTACTATCTAGCTAAAAAAGACTAAATTGTAAAATGTGCGAAATTATGAAACAAACAATTAAATAACAGATGGTGGTTGGTTTATCCTAATATGGTTCATTAATCCACGAATTAGGGATCCAAATCGCTTAAACTCCCAAAATGGGTTCATCCTACATCTCGGTCTCAATTTTACCAACTTAGACAAATTAATATGGATTATCTCTCGGTCTCACTAGTTAACCTGGGACTAATGAATTGGTGCTCAACAAGATCTCCTCTCGGTCACAATTGCCTAAATATTTCTTGAGGGTCGTCAATCCTAAGTTTTTATATTCATTCAAATTATTACAATTTATTACAATTTGGTCCCTTGTCCAAAAATCAGCTTACCGCATCTTTATCAACCAACCCTCTTAAACGTTTAACTACTCATACTAAAAATAAAGCTAATAAACATAGGAAGGAAAAACATGGAAGCCATAAAGAAAACTTGAGAAAAATATGAAAGTTGAGACTTTTATACAAGAAAACTTAAAGGGCATATAAATAAAAGCATTCAACAAGAAAATCTAAAGCAGTAAACATAAAAGGAACAAATTTTAACAAGTGCAAAGTAAAAGAAACTGAAGTACATTAAACTAAGGCTTCATTTGTTACAACGTAAAAGCTTTTACGAAAAATATTTTCAACCTTTTTCAATGTTTGTTTCATGTAAATTAAGATGGTCAACATAAAAGGTTTTCCAATCAACTTAAAATTACCTCCTTATTCTTGTAAAATGTCTTACCAATTTTTTTCCTGTAAGACCCTTTCCAAGTTGTTAATGCTATGTTCACTGTAACACCCCTGTACTCGACCCGAACACTGGATCAAAGCACCAGGATCTTACATTCTCTTCTACATTCTTCACCTATCAAATATTTTTTTATAAACTTTCATAACATTTCAATTTAATCCATTTTTTTCATAAAAGTTCAATATTCACTAATTAATCATATTAAATCAATTTTCTTTTTTGTTACACTTTAATCACATAATTTATCTCAATATCTTATTTCACATATCAAATTTCTATGTATTTCACTTCTATTATTTCATCTACATATTTTCTCAAGTTTAACAATTTAGTTCTTGTCATCATAAAAATTCCATATTTCTCCACAATTTCACTTTTACAATACTTTATCCATATTTTATCATCTCTTAGCACATCCATTAAAATTTTATCATAATTTCCTTATTCACATATTAAATTGTTTCATAATTAAACTTTTCTACATTTTTCAATTTAGTCCCTATTGCCATGTAATTTATTTTTCACTATATAAGCACTTTGATCAAATAATTCATTATAATATCTTATTTCACATAACAAATTTTCATACATATCACTTCTCTTGTTTCAACTATAAACTTCACAAAGCTTACAATTTAATGCTTAACATCATAAAGTTTCATTATTTACTATAATTTCACATTAACATCACTTTGTAATCAATTCACTACTTATCATAAATCTCAAATGTATGTTTGTTTAAATGAAAACAACTTCTATGAAATATTTTCTGGAAACCTGCCAAATAAAATAAAATATTTTACACAGATTCATCCAATCACCAGAAAATATTAGCTTTTCCAGAAAAATAAGTCATTTTCCAAAAAATCATTTTCAGAGAAACAAATGGGGCCTAAATTTAAAAATGTCTTGTGACCAAAATACTATAACACCCCAAACTCAACCTAGATGTTATGGCCAAATCTAGTGATATCACAAGGATTGAGTTTTGAAAATAGTGTTGTTTTGATAAATCATCCAAGTTTTATAACTATCATTGAGAACGTTATTTAATTAATTCATTTTATCCAAAAAATAGTTGAAGTGGAGGTTTTAAAACCATTACATTTTGAAAAAAATCCAGTTCGGACTTTCAGAAAAACCTTTGATTTCATAAAAACGTATTTTTAGTCAAACGCCGCTTTAAAAGTTGAAACATAACCAAAACCAAATAAAAATTTAAATAGTCCAGAGAGTCCAACAATTACAAAACTCCCAGAAATAATTCGAAATTAAATAAACCATTGTTTAAAGTCAATTCATAAACTTGTGGTCACCATGAGACTCTGTCGCACCGATCTGCCTAAGTTTGTGGATTACCTCACAAAACGACAAACAGAAGTGAGTTTATGTAAACTCAGTGTGTAACCTAACAAAATTAAGCATGCAAACAAACAGATTTATAAACACAGTGAGAAGCAGATACAGTTTCAGATTCAGAATCAGATCCAGAAGCAGACATGCATAAATCCCACCCCCATCCTCTACACACCATCTCCTGCCATCCCTGTAACACCTCTAACCCGTATCCATCGTCGAACTAGGGTTAAAGGCGTTACCAAACAAAATAGAACATTTAACTTTCATTTCATAATCATCAATGCATCAGAGATCAACATCAATATAGAGTCCCTTATATAGGTCATCGAGACCTTAAACATGCTTTAGAAAGGGGTCGGGACTAAACCGAACACATACAAAATTTTTCCAAAATTTAAACATTTTTCAAACATGAACAAGTCACACGCCCGTGTGAACAGGCCGTGTGCCTCGCCCGGTATTAGACACGCTCGTGTGTCTAGGCCTGTCAAAACAGGACATACATACTGACTTGATCACACGGCCACAAGACACACCCGTGTGCCTTGGCCATGCTCGAGCCTGACTTATAATTGTAAGGTACCCCAGGGGAAACACGGCTGTGTAACATAGATGTGTGTTACACACGGCTGAAACACACACCCGTGTCTCTGCCCATGTGGACAAAAATAGGCCATTTGAATAGCCAACTTGCCACCCCCAATTGGGTCAAACCTACAAGAAATAAAACAAGCATACTTGCCCTACCAATTCAGCCAAATTCAATATCAAAACATAAGCGATTCATATAATATATTAGTCACCCAAATCCATACTCATAAGCCTTACTAATCTATGTCCAAACATATGTCAAAAGCCTATCAAGCATTTCTTTCCATACATCATTCAATCTCATGCTAAAACTTACCAAAACTTACCAACATTTATCATTTCTTTTGTCCAACCATAACACACCACATTTACACATTAGTATCACATACCATAAGCCATTATCAACTATGAGTTCATACACAAACTAGCCAAATCACATGGCTAAGTATATACATCACAAAACATAATCTCAAAACTACTAGCCTATATATGCCATCTTTAATATATACATTTTCAAGTACCAAAATGAGGTTCGATAGTGTGGTGATGATCCTCAATGATCCTTGAGCTCATAGTAGCTTTGATATCTATAACACAATGCAAACACACACAAAGTAAGCTTTCAAAAGCTTAGTAAGCTCGTACCAAAAATCATAAACAATATATAAAATATGAAACATCAATACATAAGTATTTATAATTTCTCAAGTCTTCTATCAATTCTATGCCAAAACAGTTCATATGTTCATACCAATTCAATAAACTTCACATACATAATATCATCTACCACATAGGTATCATATACCTGAACCTTCCGTACTAATTATTTTCATTCTCACCTTCCATTCGGATATTTTAAGACTTTCTGTGAATTACTATTGCTTCAAACATCTGCACACTTAGTGCTTTAAAGGTTAGTCGAAGCTAGAACAATTCCACACACTTAGTGCTATCTTAATTAACCAAAACTATCTTGGTATCGCACACTTAGTTCCTCATACAGCCGAAGCTATACCATTTCGCACACTTAGTGCTATTTATAGCGAAAGCTATTTTGAATCGCACACTTAGTGCCAAATGCAGTTGATTTATTATTGTATTCATTCCATAATCAAATATATACACAATTTATGTATAATTAAAGCATCAAAAATATACTTGTAACATCATTTATTACGTATGAACTTACCTCTTACTCGGAATTTTCGATTTGAACCATCTACTCGATTATCTTCGACTTTCCTCGGTCTAAATCTGAATTCCTCTTTTCTTGATCTATATGTATTCAAAATTAACCCTTTTTGTTCAATAAATCATTCAAACCAATCCATAAACACATAATTAGGACATTTTGCAAACTAACCATCACATTTTCACATTTTGACACTTTAGTCCCTAGATCACAAAAACACAAAATACACATAATTTGCTTGTACACAAGCTTAGCCGAATTCTCCTAGTACTCATACTAGTCCACACATTTTCATTTATTTCACATTTTAGTCCTTCAATTTACCATTTTCACAATTTAGCCCATTTTACTCAAATTCATCAAAAATTCAAAGACAAAATATACTAACCCAATACATATCTTTCATTTTTCATCCATTAACATCACAAAACTCATAGTTTCATCATGGCCCAACTCAAAATCATTAACAAAATCAGAAATTAGGGCATGGGCTTGATAAAATACAGTGTAACGATTTCAAAAACGTAGAAATTATAAAAAACGGAACAAAATTCAAACCTCAATTAAGCTTTAGCATAGCCAAACCCTAGATGGTTCTTTTTCTTTCCTTTTTCTTTTATTTTTGGTTGAGGAAGACTTAAAATGAGCAAATTTTAGTATTTCTTTTATTTAATTCATCATTTATACATAGATTACCATTATGTCCTTAATTAATAAACATTTAAATCATTAACATATAAGGTTATTAATGTTCACTCATACTTCTAATGGTCAAATATTAGCATAAGGACCTTTCATTTACAAAGACATATCAAATAGGCACTTTAACAATTAGAAGGCCACTTTTACAATTTATGCGATTAGGTCTTTTTATCAAATTAAGCACACAAATAATTAAATTTTCATACGAAACTTTCACACATGCTACTTAACATATCATAAGCGCAGAAAATAATATTAAAACATTTCTCTGAAGCAAATTTGTGGTCCTGAAACCACTGTTCCGACTAGGGTCAAAACCGAACTATTACAATCTCATCACATCGTGTAGGCCCACCCATCCCTACACACCTACTTTTGTCATTACGACACATATCAGAATATATGCAGCCATGCTGCCAGAGTATAGGCGATTAACGCCGATCAGAATACTTTATCCTCAAATACAAATCCCACCCTAAATCAGATATAGAAAATTAAATACAAAATTATCAAATTAAACATGCTCGACATGATTTTAAACAAATAACAAATATACATATGGCAGTACAGTCAGACATATATTTAGTATCCTACTCAAATCAGTCTATCAGAGTATCATATCATTCAAAATAAGGTTTAAATAGCCCTTACCGACCCTACAGTAGGCCCACAGTCAAGCAACCCGTGTGACCCTAGGGATAATTTTAGAATTATAGGCCCACTTGCCTGTATGGCTTGCCCGTGCGGCCCACATGGCCTGGCCCAAAGTCCACATGCCTGTTTGGCCCACACATCGGCCACACTCGAGCCACCACATGGCCGTGTGCTAGCACGACCTTGCCTTCATCAACCACACTATCGTGTCTCACACAAGGCCATCCACATGGGCGACCACACGCCTATGTGGCGTCGACAGTGCAGTTTTTTTATTTTCGCTGAAACTCAGATTTTTGCACTTTGGGAACACACCTAGTATGATTTTGACGCAACAACACCTCCAAGATACTCAGCACCTAAAATTGTGCAAAATCACCAAATTAGCCACTTAAATCGACACCATTCCAAACTACAACGAGATAAACAACCATTTAATTCCACCAACAACCTTACCTTCAATCGAATAACTGGGATTTCGCACAACTAGGTTGCTGATTGAAAACCCCTAACCCCTTGATCTTCTCTTATAAACCAAACAAATCTCATTAACTGATGATCTATCTAACCAACACACAAACGTACCTACCAAAGTTACCAATAACGTACAAAGAGAGTCGAAATAGCAGAATACAGAAATTTGGTAGCAAAAAGATAGCAGGAATAAAAACGGTGACAAGAAGGGGAAAGGGAAAAAATGGTAGAGAGTAAAAAAAGAATAGGAATAAGTCAGATTGTTGGGAATTTCTAAAAGAGAGAAAATTTGAGAAAAAGGATAAAAATAAAATATATCATATAAGTTATCAGGAATCCCCCAAATTCCTCTCCACTATCCCACTGACAACCACTTTCTTATAAACCCAATTCCATCGAAACTCTACAGATAACAAAGCAAAAACAATACCCACGCTTATACAGGGATTCGAACACAGGACTTCCAACACACCAATTCCCTTACCACTTGAACCAGCAGGCTCATTCCAATATGAATTTACAGGCAATTAAATATAAGTCCATTGAACAAAGATAGGGCTTAGATCTAAAAATAACAAAAATTGCTAAAGATAAGACTTGAACTTGGGACCTCTCACACACACCCTAGAACTTAACCATTGAAGTAAATACATGGTTGTGTTAGATTTTACAGAAGCAGAAATAAATTATTTGGGGCTTTACAACTCTACCCCATAAAAGAAATTTCGACCCCAAAATTTACCTGATCTGAACAAATAGGGATACTACTGTCGCATCGAGTCCTCAGGTTCCCATGTGGCCTCTTTGGTACCATGATTCTACAACAGAACCTTCACTAAAAGAATAGACTTCCTCCTCGGAACCTTAACGTCTCGCTCCAGAATCCAAATCAGCTTATCCTCAAAAGTCAAGTCTAGCCTAACCTCAATTTCCTCAGCAGAGACAACATGAGATGGATTCGAATGATACTGCCTCAACATGGAAACATGAAAGACATCGTGGATACGGTCAAACTCTGGGGGTAACCTTAACTGATAAGTGATCGGTCCCACACGCTTCAGAATCTGATGCGGCCCAATGAACCTAGGGCTCAACTTGCCCTTGTGACCGAATCTCAAAGCTTT